>NC_088415.1:91742861-91820361 GCF_034236695.1 Oncorhynchus nerka
TCCCGCTGTGTCTACCAACTGCAGGTGGTATTCTTGTCCGTTTATCGTGATCATCTTGGTGAACGCTGCAGCAAAAGAGAGAAGACATGAGGTAAACGGCACCGACATCTAACAGAGGATTAGCATTAGCATAAAGATTATTTATATATATATAACCAACAGAGGATTAGCATTAGCATAATGATTATTTATATATATATAACCAACAGAGGTTTAGCATTAGCATAAAGATTGTCTACATATACAACCAACAGAGGATTAGCATTAGCATAAAGATTGTCTACATATTTAACCAACAGAGGATTAGCATTAGCATAATGATTATTTATATATATATATATATAACTAACAGAGGATTAGCATTAGCATAATTATTGTCTACATATTTAACCAACAGAGGATTAGCATTAGCATAAAGATTGTCTATATAGATTATAACTAACAGAGAATTATCATTAGCATAATGATTATCTGTACATATAACCAACAGAGGATTAGCATTAGCATAAAGATTGTCTATATAAATTATAACTAACAGAGGATTAGCATTAGCATAAAGATTGTCTATATAAATTATAACTCTTGTTCCTGTCAAGAAATGTGTCACTTAGATCAGACCTTAGATCAGTCCTTAGATCAGACCTTAGATCAGACCTTAGACCAGTCCTTAGATTAGACCTTAGATCAGACCTTAGATCAGTCCTTAGATCAGACCTTAGATCAGTCCTTAGATCAGACCTTAGATCAGTCCTTAGATCAGACCTTAGATCAGACCTTAGATCAGACCTTAGATCAGTCCTTAGATCAGACACACCTGAGATGAACACTGGTAAAGAAAGCTATTATAGATTAAATCTGGACCCCTACAAATCAGCCAGGCTAGAAAATCTGGACCCTCTCTTTCTAAAATTATCTGCCAAAATTGTTGCAACCCCTATTTACTAGCCTGTTCAACCTCTCTTTTGTGTCGTCTGAGATTCCCAAAGATTGGAAAGCAGCTGCGGTCATCCCCCTCTTCAAAGGGGGGACACTCTTGACCGAAACTGCTACAGACCTATATCTATACTATCCTGCCTTTCTAAGGTCTTCGAAAGCCAAGTCAACAAACAGATTACCGACCACTTTGAATCCCACCATACCTTCTCCGCTATGCAATCTGGTTTCAGAGCTGGTCATGGGTGCACCTCAGCCACGCTCAAGGTCCTAAATGATATCTTGACCACCATCGATAAGAAACAATACTGTGCAGCCGGCCAAGGCTTTCGACTGTCAATCACCACATACGGACTCGATAGCCTTGGTTTCTCAAATGATTGCCTCGCCTGGTTCACCAACTACTTCTCGGATAGAGTTCAGTGTGTCAAATCGGAGGGCCTGTTGTCCGGCCTCTGGCAGTCTCTATGGGGGTGCCACAGGGTTCAATTCTTGGACCGACTCTCTTCTCTGTAAACATCAATGACGTCGCTCTTGCTGCTGGTGAGTCTCTGATCCACCTCTACTTCTGGCCCTTCTTTGGACACTGTGTTAACAACCCTCCAGACGAGCTTCAATGCCATACAACTCTCCTTCCGTGGCCTCCAATTGCTCTTAAATACAAGTAAAACTAAATGCATGCTCTTCAACTGATCGCTGCCTGCACCTGCCCGCCCGTCCAACATCACTACTCTGGACGGTTCTGACTTAGAATATGTGGACAACTACAAATACCTAGGTGTCTGGTTAGACTGTAAACTCTCCTTCCAGACTCACATTAAACATCTGCAATCCAAAGTTAATTCTAGAATTGGCTTCCTATTTCGCAACAAAGCATCCTTCACTCATGCTGCCAAACATACCCTTGTAAAACTGACCATCCTACCGATCTTTGACTTCTGCGATGTCATTTACAAAATAGCCTCCAATACCCTACTCAATAAATTGGATGTAGTCTATTACAGTGCCATCCGTTTTGCCACCAAAGCCCCATATACTACTCATATACTACCCTACTCTCGTTGGCTGGCCCTTGCTTCATACTCGTCGCCAAACCCACTGGCTCCAGGTCATCTACAAGACCCTGCTAGGTAAAGTCCCCCCTTATCTCAGCCTGCTGGTCACCATAGCATCACCCACCTGTAGCACGCGCTCCAGCAGATATATCTCTCTGGTGACCCCCAAAACCAATTATTCCTTTGGCAGCCTCTCCTTCCAGTTCTCTGCTGCCAATGACTGGAACGAACTACAAAAATCTCTGAAACTAGGAACACTTATCTCCCTCACTAGCTTTAAGTACCAGCTGTCAGAGCAGCTCACAGATTACTGCACCTGTACATTGCCCATCTATAATTTAGCCCAAACAACTACCTCTTTCCCTACTGTATTTATTTATTTTTCTCCTTTGCACCCCATTATTTTTATTTCTACTTTGCACATTCTTCCACTGCGAATCTACCATTCCAGTGTTTTACTTGCTATATTGTATTTACTTTGCCACCATGGCCTTTTTTTGCCTTTACCTCCCTTATCTCACCTCATTTGCTCACATTGTATATAGACTTGTTTCTACTGTATTATTGACTGTATGTTTGTTTTACTCCATGTGTAACTCTGTGTTGTTGTATCTGTCGAACTGCTTTGCTTTATCTTGGCCAGGTCGCAATTGTAAATGAGAACTTGTTCTCAACTTGCCTACCTGGTTAAATAAAGGTGAAATAAATAAAATAGTGACAGTGAAACTCTGTGTCTATGTGTGTGTGCGCGTGCGCGCGCTCTAAAGCATTGTATTTAAATATATTAATATGCTACTAATATGAAATTATTCCAGTTTCATGCCTCCAAGTTATGACTTAATGTGATTCTCACACTTACTGTTTTCTATTGTTGGGTCATAGGAGTCAACAAACTGGCCTTCCACAAACTGAATTGTTAGCGAGGACTTTCCTGCAGAAACAAAACATGAAGAATGTAATTTATCAGTTGAGGGGAAAAAAACGCTGTTTTTTCTCTCTCTCTCTCTGTCTCTCACTCACAGAAATGTGATGAGTAGGCTACTATTCTGTCCTGTACAGCAACCAACAGGCAGAGGTGTGTGTTCACTAAACAGGCAATCATGTGACCTCTCATCATCAGAATCTACAGTAACGTAGCCTGTACAGTAGTTGGCCTGTACACTTGTACAGTAGCCTTTATGCCAGTTGAACACGCGTTAGCACATTTTTAAAAGACAGAGCGCGCTCTCTCTCTCTCTCTCTTGATTTGAGCAATATTTATGAAGACAAACACGTTTATAATCGATAGTGTAATATGCAAATAAATAGTCAATATCAAATTGGACATTTAGTCCACTGTTTCACCTTGTGGAGCGCGCTTATTTGTTCCAGCGAGGTGTCGTATAATTGAACTCCATTATAAGGAGATACTATTCCGATAGACAGGCGGCCTCTGCCTACAGCGCGTGTTTAACAAGGGCACATTAAACGCGCATATTGTGTCGTTCGACGGTAAAATGACACTCACCTACGGATCTGTACCCGAGGATGGCAATTTTTCGTGATTTGGGCTGCGGCATATCTCGTGCTGGCTACCGCATCTAGTCCTCGAGGTGGATGGTAGCAACCTCCAACATCAACGGCATTAGAATATCACGAGGAGAGCCGGTCAACAAATCCTCTGTTTTTATTTTAAATCACTATTTATTCTCAAGGGATAAAACATAAATCTACAGATTAGACATTTGAATTCCTGTAGATTTAATAGAGACGCTGGGCATGGCATCTATAATAACTGCGTCACTCCCCTTTGCTATCTCATCAATTAGTCTTCAATGCCTGATGCTGATTGGTTGTGTACAGAATAAAGGCGGGCTTTATGACTCACACTAAACAATGATTGGATCAGACAGCTGTCAGTCTAAACAGAGACGTTGTCCCTTGTCATCCCATTGGCTCTTGTAAGTGCTGTAGACCTAACGGTCGTGTTGGTGGGTCGGAGGTCGTGTCATTCATAACGGGGATCTCTGTAATATCGTGCGTTAATTCGTTATTCAAAGACGTCATCACTTTAAGGTGTGCGGGAGCTGGGCCCCGAAGTGTATCAAAGCGCCCTGCCTGGTTGGAATGATTGACAGGCCCGAAGGCCAGTCAGATTGAGAGGACTGCTGTGTTTTGTATCTATTGATATGCCACTTTCGTTGGTACAGAATGAATTGGTAGTTTTACATGATTATTACAGCTCTTATTAAAGCTATTAGAATGATTAAGGCTTGGAAACGCAACTTGTTTGGTTTCATTATGTAACTTGTCAAGAGACAAGGAAATATTAGGAGTATTTCAACTGTAATATTTCAATGCATTTTGGGGTAAATGATGGGTATTCACTGTGTTCCTATTTCAGTTATAGTTAGATGTTATCCAGTATATAACACAGCCTGATCATGGCTTATTCATAACATTCAATACCACTGAACGGTAACAATTATTGGAATTGTTACTGATGGGATATATTGAGAGTGTCCCTTATTTTGATTCGATTTTTTTGATAAATAAATAAATACAATATAAATGGGACAAAACACACATCACAACAACAGAGACATCACAACACTACATCAAGAGAGACCCAAGACAACAACATAGCAAGGCATGACAACACATGACAACTCATCTCTTTTAGATGAGAGATCTTTATTCTGGGAGCTGCATAGACACTTTTTTATTTTTTATTTTATTTATTTCACCTTTATTTAACCAGGTAGGCTAGTTGAGAACACCTTTATTTAACCAGGTAGGCTAGTTGAGAACACCTTTATTTAACCAGGTAGGCTAGTTGAGAACACCTTTATTTAACCAGGTAGGCTAGTTGAGAACACCTTTATTTAACCAGGTAGGCTAGTTGAGAACAAGTTCTCATTTGCAACTGCGACCTGGCCAAGATAAAGCATAGCAGTGTGAACAGACAACACAGAGTTACACAGAGTTACACATGGAGTAAACTATTAACAAGTCAATAACACAGTAGAAAAAAATGGGCAGTCTATATACAATGTGTGCAAAAGGCATGAGGAGGTAGGCGAATAATACAATTTTGCAGATTAACACTGGAGTGATAACTGGAGTGATAAAACATACAGTCACACTTTAAAAGCTGTCAGATGTGTACCTATATGGCAAATAGATTTAGATTCATGGCCCCCGCCTTGCTAGAACGACCTCCCCCCCATCCGGTCAAGAAAACATAAATACCCACAATGCTTTGTGCTAGTAATGCATTCACAAATTTCAGGCATTGTCGCCATGCTTTTTGTAACCTGAAACATGGACTCCATTTGTTACGTCATAATCACGCCTTTTATAACAATTCAATAATGATGTCGTTCTGCCCCTGAACAGGCAGTTAACCCACTGTTCCTAGACCAGTTAACCAGTTAACCCACTGTTCCTAGACCAGTTAACCCACTGTTCCTAGACCAGTTAACCCACTGTTCCTAGGCCAGTTAACCCACTGTTCCTAGGCCAGTTAACCCACTGTTCCCAGGCCAGTTAACCCACTGTTCCTAGACCAGTTAACCCACTGTTCCTAGGCCAGTTAACCCACTGTTCCTAGACCAGTTAACCCACTGTTCCTAGGCCAGTTAACCCACTGTTCCTAGGCCAGTTAACCCACTGTTCCTAGACCAGTTAACCCACTGTTCCTAGGCCAGTTAACCCACTGTTCCTAGGCCAGTTAACCCACTGTTCCTAGGCCAGTTAACCCACTGTTCCTAGGCCAGTTAACCCACTGTTCCTAGACCAGTTAACCCACTGTTCCTATGCCAGTTAACCCACTGTTCCTAGACCAGTTAACCCACTGTTCCTAGACCAGTTAACCCACTGTTCCTAGACCAGTTAACCCACTGTTCCTAGACCAGTTAACCCACTGTTCCTAGACCAGTTAACCCACTGTTCCTAGGCCAGTTAACCCACTGTTCCTAGGCCAGTTAACCCACTGTTCCTAGGCCAGTTAACCCACTATTCCTAGGCCAGTTAACCCACTGTTCCTAGACCAGTTAACCCACTGTTCCTAGACCAGTTAACCCACTGTTCCTAGGCCAGTTAACCCACTGTTCCTAGACCAGTTAACCCACTGTTCCTAGGCCAGATAACCCACTGTTCCTAGACCAGTTAACCCACTGTTCCTAGACCAGTTAACCCACTGTTCCTAGACCAGTTAACCCACTGTTCCTAGGCCAGTTAACCCACTGTTCCTAGACCAGTTAACCCACTGTTCCTAGGCCAGTTAACCCACTGTTCCTAGGCCAGTTAACCCACTGTTCCTAGACCAGTTAACCCACTGTTCCTAGGCCAGTTAACCCACTGTTCCTAGGCCAGTTAACCCACTGTTCCTAGACCAGTTAACCCACTGTTCCTAGGCCAGTTAACCCACTGTTCCTAGACCAGTTAACCCACTGTTCCTAGGCAAAGTTAACCCACTGTTCCTAGACAAAGTTAACCCACTGTTCCTAGGCCAGTTAACCCACTGTTCCTAGGCCAGTTAACCCACTGTTCCTAGGCCAGTTAACCCACTGTTCCTAGGCCAGTTAACCCACTGTTCCTAGGCCAGTTAACCCACTGTTCCTAGACCAGTTAACCCACTGTTCCTAGACCAGTTAACCCACTGTTCCTAGACCAGATAACCCACTGTTCCTAGGCCAGTTAACCCACTGTTCCTAGACCAGTTAACCCACTGTTCCTAGGCAAAGTTAACCCACTGTTCCTAGGCAAAGTTAACCCACTGTTCCTAGGCCAGTTAACCCACTGTTCCTAGGCCAGTTAACCCACTGTTCCTAGGCCAGTTAACCCACTGTTCCTAGACCAGTTAACCCACTGTTCCTAGGCCAGTTAACCCACTGTTCCTAGGCCAGTTAACCCACTGTTCCTAGGCCAGTTAACCCACTGTTCCTAGACCAGTTAACCCACTGTTCCTAGGCCAGTTAACCCACTGTTCCTAGACCAGTTAACCCACTGTTCCTAGGCAAAGTTAACCCACTGTTCCTAGACCAGTTAACCCACTGTTCCTAGGCCAGTTAACCCACTGTTCCTAGGCCAGTTAACCCACTGTTCCTAGGCCAGTTAACCCACTGTTCCTAGGCCAGTTAACCCACTGTTCCTAGGCCAGTTAACCCACTGTTCCTAGGCCAGTTAACCCACTGTTCCTAGACCAGATAACCCACTGTTCCTAGGCCAGTTAACCCACTGTTCCTAGACCAGTTAACCCACTGTTCCAGTTAACCCACTGTTCCTAGGCCGTCATTGAAAATAAGAATTTGTTCTTAACTGACTTGCCTGGTTAAATAAAGGTAAAATAAAGGTTAAATAAAGGTAAAATAAAGGTAAAATAAAATATGAGACGGGAGACAGAAATCAGTCCACCCGTTTATATGAACGTGCTCATCTCAGCACACATTACCCATGATGCTCTGTGCATACAACTAACATAAATAGTTGTAAATGGACTAAACCGTAATACGAGACGACTCCTTCCCTTCTGCATGAACTGTCCGTCTGCATGTCTAAGTGTCTAGGTGTCTAAGTGTCGAAGTGTCTAGGTGTCTAGGTGTCTAAGTGTCTAGGTGTTTAAGTGTCTAGGTGTTTAAGTGTCTAGGTGTTTAAGTGTCTAGGTGTCTAAGTGTCTAAGTGTCTAGGTGTCTAGGTGTCTGAGTGTCTAGGTGTCTAGGTGTCTAAGTGTCTAGGTGTCTAAGTGTCTAGGTGTTTAAGTGTCTAGGTGTCTAAGTGTCTAAGTGTCTAGGTGTCTAGGTGTCTAAGTGTCTAGGTGTTTAAGTGTCTAGGTGTTTAAGTGTCTAGGTGTTTAAGTGTCTAAGTGTCTAGGTGTCTAGGTGTCTGAGTGTCTAGGTGTCTAGGTGTCTAAGTGTCTAGGTGTCTAAGTGTCTAGGTGTTTAAGTGTCTAGGTGTCTAAGTGTCTAAGTGTCTAGGTGTCTAGGTGTCTAAGTGTCTAGGTGTCTAGGTGTCTAAGTGTCTAGGTGTCTAGGTGTCTAAGTGTCTAAGTGTCTAGGTGTCTAGATGTCTAGGTGTCTAAGTGTCTAGGTGTCTAGGTGTCTAAGTGTCTAGGTGTCTAAGTGTCTAAGTGTCTAAGTGTCTAGGTGTCTAGGTGTCTAAGTGTCTAGGTGTCTAAGTGTCTAAGTGTCTAAGTGTCTAGGTGTCTAAGTGTCTAAGTGTCTAGGTGTCTAGGTGTCTAGGTGTCTAAGTGTCTAGGTGTCTAGGTGGTCAGCCTGTCTGGGTTGGCGCCCCCCCCCCTTGGGTTGTGCCGTGGCGGAGATCTTTGTGGGCTATACTCGTCCTTCTCTCAGGATTTTAAGTTGGTGGTTGAAGATATCCTTCTAGTGGTGTGGGGGCTGTGCTTTGGCAAAGTGGGTGCGGTTATATCCTTCCTGTTTGGCCCTGTCCGGGGGTGTCCTCGGATGGGGCCACAGTGTCTCCTGACCCCTCCTGTCTCAGCCTCCAGTATTTATGCTGAAGTAGTTTATGTGTCGGGGGGCTAGGGTCAGTTTGTTATATCTGGAGTACTTCTCCTGTCCTATTCGGTGTCCTGTGTGAATCTAAGTGTGCGTTCTCTAATTCTCTCCTTCTCTCTTTCTTTCTCTCTCTCGGAGGACCTGAGCCCTAGGACCATGCCCCAGGACTACCTGACATGATGACTCCTTGCTGTCCCCAGTCCACCTGGCCATGCTGCTGCTCCAGTTTCAACTGGCCTGGGCCCTAGGACCATGTCCCAGGACTACCTGACATGATGACTCCTTGCTGTCCCCAGTCCACCTGGCCATGCTGCTACTCCAGTTTCAACTGTTCTGCCTTACTATTATTCGACCATGCTGGTCATTTATGAACATTTGAACATCTTGGCCATGTTCTGTTATAATCTCCACCCGGCACAGCCAGAAGAGGACTGGCCACCCCACATATGCTCTCTCTAATTCTCTCTTTCTTTCTCTCTCTCGGAGGACCTGAGCCCTAGGACCGTGCCCCAGGACTACCTGACATGATGACTCCTTGCTGTCCCCAGTCCACCTGACTGTGCTGCTGCTCCAGTTTCAACTGTTCTGCCTTATTATTATTTGACCATGCTGGTCATTTATGAACATTTGAACATCTTGGCCATGTTCTGTTATAATCTCTACCCGGCACAGCCAGAAGAGGACTGGCCACCCCACATAGCCTGGTTCCTCTCTAGGTTTCTTCCTAGGTTTTGGCCTTTCTAGGGAGTTTTTCCTAGCCACCGTGCTTTTACACCTGCATTGCTTGCTGTTTGGGGTTTTAGGCTGGGTTTCTGTACAGCACTTTGAGATATCAGCTGATGTACGAAGGGCTATATAAATAAATTTGATTTGATTTGATCTAGGTGTCTAGGTGTCTAAGTGTCTAAGTGTCTAAGTGTCTAGGTGTCTAAGTGTCTAAGTGTCTAGGTGTCTAAGTGTCTAAGTGTCTAAGTGTCTAAGTGTCTAGGTGTCTAAGTGTCTAAGTGTCTAGGTGTCTAGGTGTCTAAGTGTCTAGGTGTCTAAGTGTCTAGGTGTCTAGGTGTCTAGGTGTCTAGGTGTCTAGGTGTCTAAGTGTCTAGGTGTCTAAGTGTCTAAGTGTCTAGGCGTCTAAGTGTCTAAGTGTCTAGGTGTCTAGGTGTCTAAGTGTCTAAGTGTCTAGGTGTCTAAGTGTCTAAGTGTCTAGGTGTCTAAGTGTCTAAGTGTCTAGGTGCCCGCCGATCTGTCGTAGGGTAACGGTGGTCAACCTGACTCTCAACAACAAAATGTCTCTAGACTGCGGCGTTAAGATTAGGGTTAGACTGTGGCGTTAGTATTAGGATTAGACTGTGGCGTTGGGATTAGGGTTAGACTGTGGCGTTAGGATTAGGGTTAGACTGTGGCGTTAGGATTAGGGTTAGACTGTGGCGTTAGGATTAGGGTTAGACTGTGGTATTAGGATTAGGGTTAGACTGTGGCGTTAGGATTAGGGTTAGACTGTGGTATTAGGATTAGGATTAGACTGTGGCTTTAGGATTAGGGTTGGACTGTGGTATTAGGATTAGGGTTAGGCTGTGGCGTTAGGATCAGGATTAGACTGTGGCTTTAGGATTAGGATTAGACTGTGGCGTTAGGATTAGGATTAGACTGTGGCGTTAGGATTAGGGTTAGACTGTGGCGTTAGGATTAGGGTTAGACTGTGGTATTAGGATTAGGGTTAGACTGTGGCGTTAGGATTAGGGTTAGACTGTGGTATTAGGATTAGGATTAGACTGTGGCTTTAGGATTAGGGTTAGACTGTGGTATTAGGATTAGGGTTAGGCTGTGGCGTTAGGATCAGGATTAGACTGTGGCTTTAGGATTAGGATTAGACTGTGGCGTTAGGATTAGGATTAGACTGTGGCGTTAGGATTAGGGTTAGACTGTGGCGTTAGGATTAGGGTTAGACTGTGGCGTTAGGATTAGGGTTAGACTGTGGCTTTAGGATTAGGGTTAGACTCTGGCGTTAGGATTAGGGTTAGACTGTGGCGTTAGGATTAGGGTTAGACTGTGGTATTAGGATTAGGGTTAGACTGTGGTATTAGGATTAGGATTAGACTGTGGCTTTAGGATTAGGGTTAGACTGTGGTATTAGGATTAGGGTTAGACTGTGGCTTTAGGATTAGGATTAGACTGTGGCGTTAGGATTAGGGTTAGACTGTGGCTTTAGGATTAGGGTTAGACTGTGGCTTTAGGATTAGGGTTAGACTCTGGCATTAGGATTAGGGTTAGGCTGTGGCGTTAGGATTAGGGTTAGGCTGTGGCGTTAGGATCAGGATTAGACTGTGGCTTTAGGATTAGGATTAGACTGTGGCGTTAGGATTAGGGTTAGACTGTGGCGTTAGGATTAGGGTTAGACTGTGGCGTTAGGATTAGGGTTAGACTGTGGCGTTAGGATTAGGATTAGACTGTGGCGTTAGGATTAGGATTAGACTGTGGCGTTAGGATTAGGGTTAGACTGTGGCGTTAGGATTAGGGTTAGACTGTGGCGTTAGGATTAGGATTAGACTGTGGTATTAGGATTAGGGTTAGACTGTGGTATTAGGATTAGGGTTAGACTCTGGCGTTAGGATTAGGGTTAGACTGTGGCGTTGACACAGGTGTAAGCATGTGAGCAGCCTGTGTCACAGTCTCATCATGTACTTGTGTGGTTGTGGTTGAGTCATTGTCCTACGACGGTGACTGTGAGACCGTAGGTGACGACTGGTGGTTCTGGGTGTCTCCTAGTAACAGTTCTGGACCAGTAACGACTGGTGGTTCTGGGTGTCTCCTAGTAACAGTTCTGGACCAGTAATGACTGGTGGTTCTGGGTGTCTCCTAGTAACAGTTCTGGACCAGTAATGACTGGTGGTTCTGGGTGTCTCCTAGTAACAGTTCTGGACCAGTGACGACTGGTGGTTCTGGGTGTCTCCTAGTAACAGTTCTGGACCAGTAACGACTGGTGGTTCTGGGTGTCTCCTAGTAACAGTTCTGGACCAGTAATGACTGGTGGTTCTGGGTGTCTCCTAGTAACAGTTCTGGACCAGTAATGACTGGTGGTTCTGGGTGTCTCCTAGTAACAGTTCTGGACCAGTAACGACTGGTGGTTCTGGGTGTCTCCTAGTAACAGTTCTGGACCAGTAATGACTGGTGGTTTTGGGTGTCTCCTAGTAACAGTTCTGGACCAGTAATGACTGGTGGTTCTGGGTGTCTCCTAGTAACAGTTCTGGACCAGTGACGACTGGTGGTTCTGGGTGTCTCCTAGTAACAGTTCTGGACCAGTGACGACTGGTGGTTCTGGGTGTCTCCTAGTAACAGTTCTGGACCAGTGACGACTGGTGGTTCTGGGTGTCTCCTAGTAACAGTTCTGGACCAGTAACGACTGGTGGTTCTGGGTGTCTCCTAGTGGGTGTCTCCTAGTAACAGTTCTGGACCAGTAACGACTGGTGGTTCTGGGTGTCTCCTAGTAACAGTTCTGGACCAGTAACGACTGGTGGTTCTGGGTGTCTCCTAGTAACAGTTCTGGACCAGTAACGACTGGTGGTTCTGGGTGTCTCCTAGTAACAGTTCTGGACCAGTAACGACTGGTGGTTCTGGGTGTCTCCTAGTAACAGTTCTGGACCAGTAACGACTGGTGGTTCTGGGTGTCTCCTAGTAACAGTTCTGGACCAGTAATGACTGGTGGTTCTGGGTGTCTCCTAGTAACAGTTCTGGACCAGTAACGACTGGTTATTCTGGGTGTCTCCTAGTAACAGTTCTGGACCAGTAACGACTGGTGATTCTGGGTGTCTCCTAGTAACAGTTCTGGACCGCTAACGACTGATGGTTAATTATTGCACGTTCGCTAATAGGACTGATAATAGAGGCGGATTACCCACTCGCTGCCGGATTCTTACAAGGCACCCCGACCTACGACCCCTATATCTCTGTCTCTTCTTCATGCGAACGACAGGGATTTGGGCTTGTCCTGTGCGTCCAACTCGTTAAATAAAGAATCTTCGTCCAGTTCGTGGTGAGTCATCGCTGTTCTGTTATCCAGAAGCTCTTTTAAGGTCATAAGAGACTGTGGAATAAATATTATGCACAAAATAAGATACAAATATCGTGAAAACATACACACAATAGCACAATTGGTTAGGAGCCCGTAAATCAGCAGCCATCTCGTTCGGCGCCATTATGGCCTTTATTCGTCATTTGTACAAAGGTCCAACTGAAATTTCACCTCCTCTTTTTATCCCAACCCCCTCAGATATACAGGTTGGAGAGGTCAGAGCAGGGGGCCTGTTACATAGAGGTCAGAGCAGGGGGCCTGTTATATAGAATTCAGAGCAGGGGGACTGTTACATAGAGGTCAGAGCAGGGGACTGTTACATAGAGGTCAGAGCAGGGGGACTGTTACATAGAGGTCAGAGCAGGGGGACTGTTACATAGAGGTCAGAGCAGGGGACTGTTACATAGAGGTCAGAGCAGGGGGACTGTTACATAGAGGTCAGAGCAGGGGGACTGTTACATAGAGGTCAGAGCAGGGGGACTGTTACATAGAGGTCAGAGCAGGGGGCCTGTTACATAGAGGTCAGAGCAGGGGACTGTTACATAGAGGTCAGAGCAGGGGGCCTGTTATATAGAATTCAGAGCAGGGGGACTGTTACATAGAGGTCAGAGCAGGGGACTGTTACATAGAGGTCAGAGCAGGGGGACTGTTACATAGAGGTCAGAGCAGGGGACTGTTACATAGAGGTCAGAGCAGGGGACTGTTACATAGAGGTCAGAGCAGGGGGCCTGTTACATAGAGGTCAGAGCAGGGGGCCTGTTACATAGAGGTCAGAGCAGGGGGACTGTTACATAGAGGTCAGAGCAGGGGACTGTTACATAGAGGTCAGAGCAGGGGGCCTGTTACATAGAGGTCAGAGCAGGGGACTGTTACATAGAGGTCAGAGCAGGGGGCCTGTTACATAGAGGTCAGAGCAGGGGGCCTGTTACATAAAGGTCAGAGCAGGGGGGCTGTTACATAAAGGTCAGAGCAGGGGGCCTGTTACATAGAGGTCAGAGCAGGGGGCCTGTTATATAGAATTCAGAGCAGGGGGACTGTTACATAGAGGTCAGAGCAGGGGACTGTTACATAGAGGTCAGAGCAGGGGGACTGTTACATAGAGGTCAGAGCAGGGGACTGTTACATAGAGGTCAGAGCAGGGGACTGTTACATAGAGGTCAGAGCAGGGGGCCTGTTACATAGAGGTCAGAGCAGGGGGCCTGTTACATAGAGGTCAGAGCAGGGGGACTGTTACATAGAGGTCAGAGCAGGGGACTGTTACATAGAGGTCAGAGCAGGGGGCCTGTTACATAGAGGTCAGAGCAGGGGACTGTTACATAGAGGTCAGAGCAGGGGGACTGTTACATAGAGGTCAGAGCAGGGGGCCTGTTACATAAAGGTCAGAGCAGGGGGCCTGTTACATAAAGGTCAGAGCAGGGGGCCTGTTACATAGAGGTCAGAGCAGGGGGCTGTTACATAGAGGTCAGAGCAGGGGGCTGTTACATAGAGGTCAGAGCAGGGGGCTGTTACATAGAGGTCAGAGCAGAGGGCTGGTACATAGAGGTACAGAGGTCAGAGCAGAGGGCTGTTACATAGAGGTCAGAGCAGAGGGCTGTTACATAGAGGTCAGAGCAGGGGGCTGTTACATAGAGGTCAGAGCAGGGGGCTGTTACATAGAGGTCAGAGCAGGGGGCTGTTACATAGAGGTCAGAGCAGGGGGCTGTTACATAGAGGTCAGAGCAGAGGGCTGGTACATAGAGGTACAGAGGTCAGAGCAGAGGGCTGTTACATAGAGGTCAGAGCAGAGGGCTGTTACATAGAGGTCAGAGCAGGGGGCTGTTACATAGAGGTCAGAGCAGGGGGCCTGTTACATAGAGGTCAGAGCAGGGGGCCTGTTACATAGAGGTCAGAGCAGGGGGCTGTTACATAGAGGTCAGAGCAGGGGTCTGTTACATAGAGGTCAGAGCAGGGGGCCTGTTACATAGAGATCAGAGCAGGGGGCCTGTTACATAGAGGTCAGAGCAGGGGGCTGTTACATAGAGGTCAGAGCAGGGGTCTGTTACATAGAGGTCAGAGCAGGGGGCCTGTTACATAGAGATCAGAGCAGGGGTCCTGTTACATAGAGGTCAGAGCAGGGGGCCTGTTACATAGAGGTACAGAGGTCGGAGCAGAGGACTGTTACAGAGAGATACAGAGGTCGGAGCAGAGGACTGTTACAGAGAGATACAGAGGTCAGAGGTCAGAGGTCGGAGCAGAGGACTGGTACATAGAGGTACAGAGGTCGGAGCAGAGGACTGTTACATAGAGATACAGAGGTCGGAGCAGAGGACTGTTACATAGAGGTACAGAGGTCAGAGCAGGGGGCTGTTACATAGAGGTCAGAGCAGGGGGACTGTTACATAGAGGTACAGAGGTCGGAGCAGAGGACTGTTACAGAGAGATACAGAGGTCAGAGGTCAGAGGTCGGAGCAGAGGACTGGTACATAGAGGTACAGAGGTCGGAGCAGAGGACTGTTACATAGAGATACAGAGGTCGGAGCAGAGGACTGTTACAGAGAGATACAGAGGTCAGAGCAGAGGACTGTTACAGAGAGAAACAGAGGTCGGGGCAGAGGACTGTTACAGAGAGATACAGAGGTCAGAGCAGAGGACTGTTACATAGAGATACAGAGGTCAGAGCAGAGGACTGTTACAGAGAGATACAGAGGTCGGGGCAGAGGACTGTTACATAGAGGTACAGAGGTCGGGGCAGAGGACTGGTACAGAGAGATACAGAGGTCGGAGCAGAGGACTGTTACAGAGAGATACAGAGGTCGGGGCAGAGGACTGGTACATAGAGGTACAGAGGTCAGAGCAGAGGACTGTTACAGAGAGATACAGAGGTCGGGGCAGAGGACTGTTACATAGAGGTACAGAGGTCGGGGCAGAGGACTGGTACAGAGAGATACAGAGGTCGGAGCAGAGGACTGTTACAGAGAGATACAGAGGTCGGGGCAGAGGACTGGTACATAGAGGTACAGAGGTCGGAGCAGAGGACTGTTACATAGAGGTACAGAGGTCGGAGCAGAGGACTGTAGACATATAGAGGTTGGAGTCAGGGGCTACCACAATGGGCACCTGTGGAATACTTGTTGTGGGGGGATAAGTGCATTGCTTCAGGTCACAAAGGCAGGCAATGGCATCTCGGATTACATGATCTGTCAATCATAATTAAGACCAACAGGTGAAGCCTCACTGTGAGTGTATCAGGAACCATGAAGAGTTCTTCATTTGTCCCCATAAGAAAACCCTCTAAAAATAACTATTTTTGGTTCATTAATACAAGGTTCTACAAGGTAACCCTTTCATCACTAAAATATTATAAGTAGAATCTCTTTCACCACCAAAGGGTTCTACCGGGAACTAAAAAGGGTTCTACCTGGAACTAAAAAGGGTTCTACCGGGAACTAAAAAGGGTTCTACCGGGAACTAAAAAGGGTTCTACCTGGAACTAAAAAGGGTTCTACCGGGAACTAAAAAGGGTTCTACCGGGAACTAAAAAGGGTTCTACCTGGAACTAAAAAGGGTTCTACCGGGAACTAAAAAGGGTTCTACCGGGAACTAAAAAGGGTTCTACCTGGAACTAAAAAGGGTTCTACCTGGAACTAAAAAGGGTTCTACCTGGAACTAAAAAGGGTTCTACCGGGAACTAAAAAGGGTTCTACCGGGAACTAAAAAGGGTTCTACCTGGAACTAAAAAGTGTTCTCAAATGGGGACAAACGGAAAAACATGTCTATAATGGACCAATGTCTATTTGGAAACGATTGAATGCTTCATCTTCACTGATGTTATTAGACTTTGTCACAAATCAGGTAATTTCATTTATAAAAAAAAGTAATAAATCATGTCCGACATTCAACATAGCTCCCAGTTTGATTTGATGGCTTTTTCTCATTTTAGCCCCCATTCACTTAGTTCACGATCAGGTTATGGGTTCAAATAACCAGTAATCCTTTCTGACCAGTAGATGTCGCCCTAACATCAACAATCATCTCAACAAACTACAAGTATAATTTATACTTCATTTTTTTATTGAACCTTTAACTGCACCATAAATAATAATATATAAATAATAATATATAACTAATAATATATAACTAATAATATATAACTAATAATATATAACTAATAATATATAACTAATAATATATAACTAATAATATATAACTAATAATATATAAGTAATAATATATAAATAATAATATATAACTAATAATATATAACTAATAATATATAAATAATAATATATAACTAATAATATATAAGTAATAATATATAAATAATAATATATAACTAATAATATATAAGTAATAATATATAAATAATAATATATAACTATTAATATATAACTAATAATATATAACTAATAATATATAACTAATAATATATAAATAATAATATATAACTAATAATATATAAATAATAATATATGTCACTGGATAGGTGCAGTGAAATGTGTTGTTTTCCAGGTACAGAGCTTCTGGAATTAGGTTTAAGTGCCTTGCTCAAGGACACATTGACAGATGTTTCACCTTGTCGGTATTCAAACCAGCGACCTTTCGGTTACTGGTCCAACGCTGTAACCGCGAGGCTAACTTCAACCCTAATATTTAACAAATGCTTTTATCCAAAGCGACTTACAATCATGCGTGCATATATTTTACATACGAGCGGTCCCGGGAAATCTAACCCACTATCCTGGCATTTCTAGCGCCATGCTCTACCAACTGAGCTACAGATGACTACCATAGTTGTATGAACTTTCTATATGTATTTCTTATCTAGAATATCTAATTACTTTTCATCTAAATCAAAAACCCAACGCAGCCGAGATAATGGATTATCTGTGAAGATAACATGTCTCCATTATACACCTCTCACAAACCTCAAGTCTTAACATACCTGTGGTATAGACCAGACCCCAGGCATGCAGCAACACTAAGTACACACACACACACACACACACACGCACACACGCACGCACGCACGCACGCACGCACACGCACACACGCACACGCACGCACGCACGCACGCACGCACACACACACACACACACACACACACACACACACACACACACACACACACACACACACTACCATCCTAGCTTCCCAGGGATGACTGGTGTTAGCAATACCAGATTAGTTCAGAGAGAGGGCCTTCGAAGGGGTATAGTTATTCACATGGCGTCACTGAAACACTGTGGGAAATGGTACACACACACACACACACACACACACACACACACACACACACACACACACACACACACAGACAGATGCAAAAGCACTTAACTACAAGCTTAATGAATGAAGCGAAGTACAGAGAGATCCTTGATGAAAACCTGCTCCAGAGCGCTCAGGATCTCAGACGAAGGTTCACCTTCCAACAGGACAACCGAAGGTGGCTCCCCTTCCTGTTCGGGCGGCGCTCGGGGGTCGTCGTCACCGGTCTACTAGCTGCTACTTTTATCTTCTCTGTTCGGGTGGCGCTCGGTGGTCGTCGTCACCGGTCTACTAGCTGCTACTTGTCCCTTCTCTGTTCGGGTGGCGCTCGGCGGTCGTCGTCACCGGTCTACTAGCTGCTACTTGTCCCTTCTCTGTTCGGGTGGCGCTCGGCGGTCGTCGTCACCGGTCTACTAGCTGCTACTTTTATCTTCTCTGTTCGGGCGGCGCTTGGCGGTCGTCGTCACCGGTCTACTAGCTGCTACTTTTCCCTTCTCTGTTCGGGCGGCGCTCGGCGGTCGTCGTCACCGGTCTACTAGCTGCTACTTTTATCTTCTCTGTTCGGGTGGCGCTCGGCGGTCGTCGTCACCGGTCTACTAGCTGCTACTTTTCCCTTCTCTGTTCGGGTGGCACTCGGCGGTCGTCGTCACCGGTCTACTAGCTGCTACTTTTCCCTTCTCTGTTCGGGTGGCGCTCGGCGGTCGTCGTCACCGGTCTACTAGCTGCTACTTTTATCTTCTCTGTTCGGGTGGCGCTCGGCGGTCGTCGTCCGGTCTACTAGCTGCTACTTTTCCCTTCTCTGTTCGGGTGGCGCCGGCGGTCGTCGTCACCGGTCTACTAGCTGCTACTTTTCCCTTCTCTGTTCGGGCGGCGCTCGGCGGTCGCCGCCACCGGGTCTACTAGCTGCTACTTTTCCCTTCTCTGTTCGGGCGGCGCTCGGCGGTCGTCGTCACCGGTCTACTAGCTGCTACTTTTCCCTTCTCTGTTCGGGCGGCGCTCGGCGGTCGTCGTCACCGGTCTACTAGCTGCTACTTTTCCCTTCTCTGTTCGGCGGCGCTGGCGGTCGTACCGGTCTACTAGCTGCTACTTTTCCCTTCTCTGTTCGGGCGGCGCTCGGCGGTCGTCAAATCACCGGTCTACTAGCTGCTACTTTTCCCTTCTCTGTTCGGGTGGCGCTCGGCGGTCGTCGTCACCGGTCTACTAGCTGCTACTTTTCCCTTCTCTGTTCGGGTGGCGCTCGGCGGTCGTCGTCACCGGTCTACTAGCTGCTACTTTTATCTTCTCTGTTCGGGCGGCGCTCGGCGGTCGTCGTCACCGGTCTACTAGCTGCTACTTTTATCTTCTCTGTTCGGGCGGCGCTCGGCGGTCGTCGTCACCGGTGTACTAGCTGCTACTTTTATTTTCTCTGTTCGGGCGGCGCTCGGCGGTCGTCGTCACCGGTCTACTAGCTGCTACTTTTATCTTCTCTGTTCGGGCGGCGCTCGGCGGTCGTCGTCACCGGTCTACTAGCTGCTACTTTTCCCTTCTCTGTTCGGGCGGCGCTCATGGTCGTCGTCACCGGTCTACTAGCTGCTACTTTTCCCTTCTCTGTTCGGGCGGCGCTCGGCGGTCGTCGTCACCGGTCTACTAGCTGCTACTTGTCCCTTCTCTGTTCGGGCGGCGCTCGGCGGTCGTCGTCGTCGTCACCGGTCTACTAGCTGCCACTGATCCCTTTTCCCCCTTTCTGTTTATTGGTTTCACCTGTTTTGTGTGTAGGCTGATTAGTCGGGCTAAGTTAACCAGTAGGCCCGTCTTTGTGCGGGATTGGTTTGTGTTCCTCAGAGCACGTTTGAGGTTGACGTGGTTTTCGTTCGTGGGCTTTTCTCCGGACTGTTTGAGTCCCCGTGTTTGGGGCATTTGATTTGTTGGGCGCCCTGTGTTTCGTGGGGTGGCTTATGTTCGTGTGCAATTAAAAGCACTAACCTGTACTCTCTGCTTCCTGCGCCTGACTTCACACCCACTACGCCCAGAGCGTTACACAGGGACAAGTCTCTGAATGTCCTTGAGTGGCCCAGCCAGAGCCCAGACTTGAACCCGATCAAACATCTCTGGAGAGACCTGAAAACAGGTGTGCAGCAACGCTCCCCATCCAAACTGACAGAGCTTGAGAGGATGTGCAGAGAAGAATGGGAGAAACTCCCAAACACAGGTGTGCCAAGCTTGTAGCGTCATACCCAAGAAGACTCGAGGCTGTATCACTGCCAACGATGCTTCAACAAAGTACTGAGTAAAGGGTCTCAATACTTATGCAAATGTGATACATTTAAAAATATATATTTTGTGTAAATTAGCAAAAATGTCTAAACCTGTTTTTGCTTTGTCAATATGGGGTAATGTGTGCAGATTGTTGAAGGGGGGGGGGGTGGGGGTAAACAATTTAATTTATTTTGGAAAAAGGCTGTAACGTAACAAAATGTGGGGAAAAAGTCCAGGGGTCTGAATACTTTCCGAATGAACTGTAGATAGGAAAGACTACTTTTAATGGGTCAACAACGACGTGAGAATATCAACGACGTGAGAATATCAACGACGTGAGAATGTGCCATTTCTTTCGCTTGTATTTCAAGTATATTCACTATTACTATTTTTCTTAATTATTATTATTATGATTATATTCATTTCCTTCAGCTATGTAGTCAGCTATGCGTCTCAAATAGCACCCTATTCCCTACATAGTGCCATATTGCCCTATTGCCCTATTGACCCTGGTCAAAAAAAGTACACTATATAGAGAATAGTGTGGCAGCTATTGGGACGCAATGGTAGCTCAGCAAGCAGACCTGCAGCTGGAGATGAGCCTGGGAGGAAGGCTGGGAGGTTGTTGGCATCGATGCCAGTCTCTTTCAGCTCACTGTGAAAGCAAGCGCCTCTGGTTCTGTTAGCACGCCAGCGCTGTGTGTGTTGTTGTGTGTGTGTGTGTATTAGCTCTGTGTGTATCTATGCAAGTCACTCACATCGTCCAGCTGGTCCTGTGCCCCAACAGGCACCTGGATCCACTCACAAACCTCAAACGAAATACAAACTTAATGTATCTAACTCACTCACTGGATGGAATGCATTTTGTATAGCACCTTTTATCCACGGCCTGGTCTCCAGTCTCCACGGCCGGTCTCCAGTCTCCACGGCCTGGTCTCCAGTCTCCATGGCCTGGTCTCCAGTCTCCACGGCCCGGTCTCCAGTCTCTACGGCCCGGTCTCAGTCTCCACGGCCCGGTCTCCAGTCTCCACGGCCCGGTCTCCAGTCTCCACGGCCTGGTCTCCAGTCTCCACGGCCCGGTCTCCAGTCTCCACGGCCCAGTCTCAGTCTCTACGGCCCGGTCTCCAGTCTCCACGGCCTGGTCTCCAGTCTCCATGGCCTGGTCTCCAGTCTCCACGGCCCGGTCTCCAGTCTCTACGGCCCGGTCTCAGTCTCCACGGCCCGGTCTCCAGTCTCCACGGCCCGGTCTCCAGTCTCCACGGCCTGGTCTCCAGTCTCCACGGCCCGGTCTCCAGTCTCCACGGCCCAGTCTCAGTCTCCACGGCCCGGTCTCCAGTCTCCACGGCCCGGTCTCCAGTCTCCACGGCCCGGTCTCAGTCTCCACGGCCCGGTCTCCAGTCTCCACGGCCCGGTCTCCAGTCTCTATGCGCTCCGCAGGTTTGCTAGAGGGAGGAAACTAGGCTTGTCCCCGATCTGTTTGTGCCATCTTGCCAACTCACAAATTGGTTATCAATAGAGCCTTGTCGCTCAAGATCAGGACGTCAGGAGATTACATAAGAAACGTCCACTAGGGGCAACGGTGAGCGCCATTACCATCCAGTAGGCATGTAAACAGAGGAACGGTGAGCACCATTACCATCCAGTAGGCATGTAAACAGAGGAACGGTGAGCACCATTACCATCCAGTAGGCATGTAAACAGAGGAACGGTGAGCACCATTACCATCCAGTAGGCATGTAAACAGAGGAACGGTGAGCACCATTACCATCCAGTAGGCATGTAAACAGAGGAACGGTGAGCACCATTACCATCCAGTAGGCATGTAAACAGGGGAACGGTGAGCACCATTACCATCCAGTAGGCATGTAAACAGGGCAACGGTGAGCACCATTACCATCCAGTAGGCATGTAAACAGAGGAACGGTGAGCACCATTACCATCCAGTAGGCTAGTAAACAGAGGAACGGTGAGCACCATTACCATCCAGTAGGCATGTAAACAGAGGAACGGTGAGCACCATTACCATCCAGTAGGCATGTAAACAGAGGAACGGTGAGCACCATTACCATCCAGTAGGCATGTAAAGGGGAAGCACCATTACCATCCAGTAGGCATGTAAAGGGGAAGCACCATTACCATCCAGTAGGCATGTAAACAGGGGAACAGTGAGCACCATTACCATCCAGTAGGCATGTTAACAGAGGAACGGTGAGCACCATTACCATCCAGTAGGCATGTAAACAGAGGAACAGTGAGCACAATTACCATCCAGTAGGCATGTAAACAGGGGAACAGTGAGCACCATTACCATCCAGTAGGCATGTAAACAGAGGAACGGTGAGCACCATTACCATCCAGTAGGCATGTAAAGGGGAAGCACCATTACCATCCAGTAGGCATGTAAACAGAGGAAGCACCATTACCATCCAGTAGGCATGTAAACAGAGGAACAGTCAGCACCATGCCCATCCAGTAGGCATGTAAACAGGGGAACGGTGAGCACCATTACCATCCAGTAGGCATGTAAACAGAGGAACAGTGAGCACCATTACCATCCAGTAGGCATGTAAAGGGGAAGCACCATTACCATCCAGTAGGCATGTAAACAGAGGAACAGTGAGCACCATTACCATCCAGTAGGCATGTAAACAGAGGAACAGTGAGCACCATTACCATCCAGTAGGCATGTAAACAGAGGAACAGTGAGCACCATTACCATCCAGTAGGCATGTAAACAGAGGCACGGTGAGCACCATTACCATCCAGGAGGCATGTAAACAGAGGAACAGTGAGCACCATTACCATCCAGTAGGCATGTAAACAGAGGAACGGTGAGCACCATTACCATCCAGTAGGCATGTAAACAGAGGAACGGTGAGCGCCATTACCATCCAGTAGGCATGTAAACAGAGGAACAGTGAGCACCATTACCATCCAGTAGGCATGTAAACAGAGGAACGGTGAGCACCATTACCATCCAGTAGGCTAGTAAACAGAGGAACGGTGAGCACCATTACCATCCAGTAGGCTAGTAAACAGAGGAACGGTGAGCGCCATTACCATCCAGTAGGCATGTAAACAGAGGAACAGTGAGCACCATTACCATCCAGTAGGCATGTAAACAGAGGAACGGTGAGCACCATTACCATCCAGTAGGCATGTAAACAGAGGAACGGTGAGCACCATTACCATCCAGTAGGCATGTAAACAGAGGAACAGTGAGCACCATTACCATCCAGTAGGCATGTAAACAGGGGAACGGTGAGCACCATTACCATCCAGTAGGCATGTAAAGGGGAAGCACCATTACCATCCAGTAGGCATGTAAAGGGGAAGCACCATTACCATCCAGTAGGCATGTAAACAGAGGAAGCACCATTACCATCCAGTAGGCATGTAAACAGAGGAACAGTGAGCACCATGCCCATCCAGTAGGCATGTAAACAGGGGAACGGTGAGCACCATTACCATCCAGTAGGCATGTAAACAGAGGAACAGTGAGCACCATTACCATCCAGTAGGCATGTAAAGGGGAAGCACCATTACCATCCAGTAGGCATGTAAACAGAGGAACAGTGAGCACCATTACCATCCAGTAGGCATGTAAACAGAGGAACAGTGAGCACCATTACCATCCAGTAGGCATGTAAACAGAGGAACAGTGAGCACCATTACCATCCAGTAGGCATGTAAAGGGGAAGCACCATTACCATCCAGTAGGCATGTAAACAGAGGAACAGTGAGCACCATTACCATCCAGTAGGCATGTAAACAGAGGAACAGTGAGCACCATTACCATCCAGTAGGCATGTAAACAGAGGAACAGTGAGCACCATTACCATCCAGTAGGCATGTAAACAGAGGAACGGTGAGCACCATTACCATCCAGTAGGCATGTAAACAGAGGAACGGTGAGCGCCATTACCATCCAGTAGGCATGTAAACAGAGGAACAGTGAGCACCATTACCATCCAGTAGGCATGTAAACAGAGGAACGGTGAGCACCATTACCATCCAGTAGGCTAGTAAACAGAGGAACAGTGAGCACCATGCCCATCCAGTAGGCATGTAAACAGGGGAACGGTGAGCACCATTACCATCCAGTAGGCATGTAAACAGAGGAACAGTGAGCACCATTACCATCCAGTAGGCATGTAAAGGGGAAGCACCATTACCATCCAGTAGGCATGTAAACAGAGGAACAGTGAGCACCATTACCATCCAGTAGGCTAGTAAACAGAGGAACGGTGAGCGCCATTACCATCCAGTAGGCATGTAAACAGAGGAACAGTGAGCACCATTACCATCCAGGAGGCATGTAAACAGAGGAACAGTGAGCACCATTACCATCCAGTAGGCATGTAAACAGAGGAACGGTGAGCACCATTACCATCCAGTAGGCATGTAAACAGAGGAACGGTGAGCGCCATTACCATCCAGTAGGCATGTAAACAGAGGAACAGTGAGCACCATTACCATCCAGTAGGCATGTAAACAGAGGAACGGTGAGCACCATTACCATCCAGTAGGCTAGTAAACAGAGGAACGGTGAGCACCATTACCATCCAGTAGGCTAGTAAACAGAGGAACGGTGAGCGCCATTACCATCCAGTAGGCATGTAAACAGAGGAACAGTGAGCACCATTACCATCCAGTAGGCATGTAAACAGAGGAACGGTGAGCACCATTACCATCCAGTAGGCATGTAAACAGAGGAACGGTGAGCACCATTACCATCCAGTAGGCATGTAAACAGGGGAACAGTGAGCACCATTACCATCCAGTAGGCATGTAAACAGGGCAACGGTGAGCACCATTACCATCCAGTAGGCATGTAAACAGAGGAACGGTGAGCACCATTACCATCCAGTAGGCATGTAAACAGAGGAACGGTGAGCACCATTACCATCCAGTAGGCATGTAAACAGAGGAACGGTGAGCACCATTACCATCCAGTAGGCATTTAAACAGAGGAACGGTGAGCACCATTACCATCCAGTAGGCATGTAAAGGGGAAGCACCATTACCATCCAGTAGGCATGTAAAGGGGAAGCACCATTACCATCCAGTAGGCATGTAAACAGGGGAACAGTGAGCACCATTACCATCCAGTAGGCATGCAAACAGAGGAACAGTGAGCACCATTACCATCCAGTAGGCATGTAAACAGAGGAACGGTGAGCACCATTACCATCCAGTAGGCATGTAAACAGAGGAACGGTGAGCACCATTACCATCCAGTAGGCATGTAAACAGAGGAACAGTGAGCACCATTACCATCCAGTAGGCATGTAAAGGGGAAGCACCATTACCATCCAGTAGGCATGTAAACAGGGGAACGGTGAGCACCATTACCATCCAGTAGGCATGTAAAGGGGAAGCACCATTACCATCCAGTAGGCATGTAAACAGAGGAACGGTGAGCACCATTACCATCCAGTAGGCATGTAAACAGAGGAACGGTGACCACCATTACCATCCAGTAGGCATGTAAACAGAGGAAGCACCATTACCATCCAGTAGGCATGTAAAACAGAGGAACGGTGAGCACCATTACCATCCAGTAGGCATGTAAACAGGGGAACAGTGAGCACCATTACCATCCAGTAGGCATGTAAACCATCCAGTAGGCATGTAAACAGAGGAACGGTGAGCACCATTACCACCCAGTAGGCATGTAAACAGGGTAACAGTGAGCACCATTACCATCCAGTGGCTAGTAAACAGAGGAACGGTGAGCACCATTACCATCCAGTAGGCATGTAAACAGAGGAACGGTGAGCACCATTACCATCCAGTAGGCATGTAAACAGAGGAACGGTGAGCACCATTACCATCCAGTAGGCATGTAAACAGAGGAACGGTGAGCACCATTACCATCCAGTAGGCATGTAAACAGAGGAACGGTGAGCACCATTACTATCCAGTAGACATGTAAACAGAGGAACGGTGAGCTCCATTACCATCCAGTAGGCATGTAAACCATCCAGTAGGCTCCATGGGTCGTGTGTTCAATCCCAGTGCTAACCCTATATCCCAAACCTTAACCCTTAACTAAACCCTTCGGAATGAGTGACTAAACTTAACTTTCGAAATGTTATATTTATGGGCAAAGTCTGATTCTGCAGTGAGACAGAGCTTATTGGACAATGACAGGAGTTGGCAAGACATCACAAATAGATCTGGAACCAGACTAGGAGGAAACTGGAGGGAGCTCATCCATTCAGGCTCTAAGGTGTGGGTAGGAGATGAAACCCCCTGGGTTGTGCAAAGGGCACGGCGGCTATTTTGTGCCGAAACAGATCCACACGTTGAGCCAGTTTCTGGGTGGTGTCCAGGTTTGTCACGGGCTGAGAGGCGACTGCAGGCCACAAAGCACTGTGCATTTGTAGGCATCGGATAAATAACACAGCATCAACCTCATCATGAATTTATAGACTATTGGCAGAGAGTTTGTTAGCTCTCTTTTTTCATTTGGTCTCTGAGAAAAAATGAAACAGTTGGAATGTTACGAAGGCTACAAAGTTATATAAAACATCCAGACTTTATAAAGATGAACATGTTACAAATAACTCATTTGTCAAACAATACAATCCTTGATTAAAATAAAAACAACTGTAGTTTGTATGTTACTATGTAACATTTCACAAGCTTATGTATTCTACCACGATGGGTTACTATTTCGCCAAAGTGACTGATCGAGGACATGGTCAATATACATCTTGCCTGGGTTTTTTCGTGGAGACCGGACGGCAGCGCTCAGGTAAGACGAAGGGAGGAGGGGGTGTGTCTCTTCGGTTAAAAAAAACAAAACAGCTGGTGCACGTTATCTATTGTTACGGAAGTCTGAAGTTGTTTTTTTTTGCTGGCCTGAGAAAACCTCATGGTAAGCTGCAGACCGTACTATCTATTTATCGCCACAAACCTGATCACAAAGACCGCAATCAACGAGCTGTATAAAGGCCCTAAGAAAACAAGAAAATTCACAATCTAAAGGTGGCGTTTTTTGTGGCCAGTGATTGTAATGCAGGGAAAACAAACAGCAAGACAAAGGAGCTGATCGAGGACTACGTCCACATCGATGGGGATGTACGGTGCTGAGCGGGTCGAGAGATTCAACTTCCTCGGTGTCCACATCACTACAGAATTAACATAGTCCACACAAACCCACACTGTTGTAGCCATGTTATTACCTGGTACTTCCTGTATATATTCATGTTATTACCTGGTACTTCCTGTATATAGCCATGTTATTACCTGGTACTTCCTGTATATAACCATGTTATTACCTGGTACTCCCTGTATATAGCCATATTATTACCTGGTACTTCCTGTATATAGCCATATTATTACCTGGTACTTCCTGTATATAGCCATGTTATTACCTGGTACTTCCTGTATATAGCCATGTTATTACCTGGTACCTCCTGTATATAGCCATGTTATTACCTGGTACTTCCTGTATATAGCCATGTTATTACCTGGTACTTCCTGTATATAGCCATATTATTACCTGGTACTTCCTGTATATAGCCATGTTATTACCTGGTACTTCCTGTATATAGCCATGTTATTACCTGGTACTTCCTGTATATAGCCATGTTATTACCTGGTACTCCCTGTATATAGCCATGTTATTACCTGGTACTCCCTGTATATAGCCATGTTATTACCTGGTACCCCAGAGAAGGACCCGTAATTAAGTATTTCACTGTTAGTCTACACCTGTTTAAAAAAAAGATGTGACAAATAACATTGAATTTGATTTGAGTTAGTCATGTGTGCATACATCTAAAACATGGATGGTCCCGGAAATCGAACCCACAGCCCTGGTATTGCAAGTGCCATGCTCTACCAACTGAGTGATGTTTATTTGTGATGAGAAAGAGTGCAGATGTTGGAATGAAAAATGGGATATTATACAGTATTTCCTTTTCACAAAGTGATATGCTGTGTGATGTAATTGAGGATGGAGCCACTGCAGCTTCAGTTTTGTTCTGAACATGTCTTTATAGTCCAGTTAAAATGTCTGTTTGATCCAAACCGTCAAACCTCCGAGATTTCCCCAAAGCCTTGATGGAGGAGAGAGATCAGTTCCTCCCTGAAGCAGAGTCCTCACACCGGTGGGGGTTTTGTGTCCTCTTTAAAAGGAGAACATGATCAATCAGGTCTGGAACACAATAAAATATGCATTTCAACAAACCTATTAGCCACTCTAGTTCCACCACGTCACCTGCCTGGGATGGAGGGGAGCGTTCAGAGTGGTGGGATGGAGGGGAGCGTTCAGAGTGATGGGATGGAGGGGAGTGATGGGATGGAGGGGAGCGTTCAGAGTGATGGGATGGAGGGGAGCGTTCAGAGTGATGGGATGGAGGGGAGTGATGGGATGGAGGGGAGCGTTCAGAGTGATGGGATGGAGGGGAGCGTTCAGAGTGATAACGCTGTGAGGACTGATGGGATGGAGGGGAGTGAAGGGATGGAGGGGAGTGATGGGATGGAGGGGAGTGAAGGGATGGAGGGGAGTGGTGGGATGGAGGGGAGTGATGGGATGGAGGGGAGTGATGGGATGGAGGGGAGCGTTCAGAGTGATGGGATGGAGGGGAGCCGTTCAGAGTGATGGGATGGAGGGGAGTGATGGGATGGAGGGAGCGTTCAGAGTGATGGGATGGAGGGGAGTGATGGGATGGAGGGGAGCATTCAGAGTGATGGGATGGAGGGGAGCGTTCAGAGTGATGGGATGGAGGGGAGCGTTCAGAGTGGTGGGATGGAGGGGAGTGATGGGATGGAGGGGAGTGATGGGATGGAGGGGAGCGTTCAGAGTGATGGGATGGAGGGGAGCGTTCAGAGTGGTGGGATGGAGGGGAGCGTTCAGAGTGATGGGATGGAGGGGAGCATTCAGAGTGATGGGATGGAGGGGAGCGTTCAGAGTGATGGGATGGAGGGGAGTGATGGGATGGAGGGGAGTGATGGGATGGAGGGGAGTGGTGGGATGGAGGGGAGCGTTCAGAGTGATAACGCTGTGAGGACTGATGGGATGGAGGGGAGCGTTCAGAGTGATGGGATGGAGGGGAGTGATGGGATGGAGGGGAGCGTTCAGAGTGATGGGATGGAGGGGAGCGTTCAGAGTGATGGGATGGAGGGGAGTGATGGGATGGAGGGGAGCGTTCAGAGTGATGGGATGGAGGGGAGTGATGGGATGGAGGGGAGCGTTCAGAGTGATGGGATGGAGGGGAGCGTTCAGAGTAATGGGATGGAGGGGAGTGTTCAGAGTGATGGGATGGAGGGGAGCATTCAGAGTGATGGGATGGAGGGGAGCGTTCAGAGTGATGGGATGGAGGGGAGCATTCAGAGTGATGAGATGGAGGGGAGCATTCAGAGTGATGGGATGGAGGGGAGCGTTCAGAGTGATGGGATGGAGGATGGAGCGTTCAGAGTGATGGGATGGAGGGGAGCATTCAGAGTGATGGGATGGAGGGGAGCATTCAGAGTGATGGGATGGAGGGGAGCGTTCAGAGTGATGGGATGGAGGGGAGCGTTCAGAGGGATGGGATGGAGGGGAGCGTTCAGAGTGATGGGATGGAGGGGAGCATTCAGAGTGATGGGATGGAGGGGAGTGATGGGATGGAGGGGAGCGTTCAGAGTGATGGGATGGAGGGGAGCGTTCAGAGTGATGGGATGGAGGGGAGTGATGGGATGGAGGGGAGCGTTCAGAGGATGGGATGGAGGGGAGTGATGGGATGGAGGGGAGCGTTCAGAGTGATGGGATGGAGGGGAGCGTTCAGAGTGATGGGATGGAGGGGAGCATTCAGAGTGATGGGATGGAGGGGAGTGATGGGATGGAGGGGAGTGAAGGGATGGAGGGGAGTGATGGGATGGAGGGGAGCGTTCAGAGTGATGGGATGGAGGGGAGCGTTCAGAGTGATGGGATGGAGGGGAGCTTTCAGAGTGATGGGATGGAGGGGAGCATTCAGAGTGATGGGATGGAGGGGAGTGATGGGATGGAGGGGAGTGATGGGATGGAGGGGAGTGGTGGGATGGAGGGGAGCGTTCAGAGTGATAACGCTGTGAGGACTGATGGGATGGAGGGGAGCGTTCAGAGTGATGGGATGGAGGGGAGTGATGGGATGGAGGGGAGCGTTCAGAGTGATGGGATGGAGGGGAGCGTTCAGAGTGATGGGATGGAGGGGAGTGATGGGATGGAGGGGAGCGTTCAGAGTGATGGGATGGAGGGGAGTGATGGGATGGAGGGGAGCGTTCAGAGTGATGGGATGGAGGGGAGTGATGGGATGGAGGGGAGCGTTCAGAGTGATGGGATGGAGGGGAGCGTTCAGAGTGATGGGATGGAGGGGAGCTTTCAGAGTGATGGGATGGAGGGGAGCATTCAGAGTGATGGGATGGAGGGGAGGATGGGATGGAGGGGAGTGATGGGATGGAGGGGAGTGGTGGGATGGAGGGGAGCGTTCAGGGTGATAACGCTGTGAGGACTGATGGGATGGAGGGGAGCGTTCAGAGTGATGGGATGGAGGGGAGCGATCAGAGGGAGCGTTCAGATGGGATGGAGGGGAGCGTTCAGAGTGATGGGATGGAGGGGAGTGATGGGATGGAGGGGAGCGTTCAGAGTGATGGGATGGAGGGGAGTGATGGGATGGAGGGGAGCGTTCAGAGTGATGGGATGGAGGGGAGTGATGGGATGGAGGGGAGCGTTCAGAGTGATGGGATGGAGGGGAGCGTTCAGAGTGATGGGATGGAGGGGAGCATTCAGAGTGATGGGATGGAGGGTAGTGATGGGATGGAGGGGAGCGTTCAGAGTGATGGGATGGAGGGGAGCATTCAGAGTAATGGGATGGAGGGGAGTGTTCAGAGTGATGGGATGGAGGGGAGCATTCAGAGTGATGGGATGGAGGGGAGCGTTCAGAGTGATGGGATGGAGGGGAGCATTCAGAGTGATGGGATGGAGGGGAGCATTCAGAGTGATGGGATGGAGGGGAGCGTTCAGAGTGATGGGATGGAGGATGGAGCGTTCAGAGTGATGGGATGGAGGGGAGCATTCAGAGTGATGGGATGGAGGGGAGCATTCAGAGTGATGGGATGGAGGGGAGCGTTCAGAGTGATGGGATGGAGGGGAGCGTTCAGAGTGATGGGATGGAGGGGAGTGATGGGATGGAGGGGAGCGTTCAGAGTGATGGGATGGAGGGGAGTGATGGGATGGAGGGGAGCGTTCAGAGTGATGGGATGGAGGGGAGTGATGGGATGGAGGGGAGCGTTCAGAGTGATGGGATGGAGGGGAGCGTTCAGAGTGATGGGATGGAGGGGAGCATTCAGAGTGATGGGATGGAGGGTAGTGATGGGATGGAGGGGAGCGTTCAGAGTGATGGGATGGAGGGGAGCATTCAGAGTAATGGGATGGAGGGGAGTGTTCAGAGTGATGGGATGGAGGGGAGCATTCAGAGTGATGGGATGGAGGGGAGCGTTCAGAGTGATGGGATGGAGGGGAGCATTCAGAGTGATGGGATGGAGGGGAGCATTCAGAGTGATGGGATGGAGGGGAGCGTTCAGAGTGATGGGATGGAGGATGGAGCGTTCAGAGTGATGGGATGGAGGGGAGCATTCAGAGTGATGGGATGGAGGGGAGCATTCAGAGTGATGGGATGGAGGGGAGCGTTCAGAGTGATGGGATGGAGGGGAGCGTTCAGAGTGATGGGATGGAGGGGAGCGTTCAGAGTGATGGGATGGAGGGGAGCATTCAGAGTGATGGGATGGAGGGGAGTGATGGGATGGAGGGGAGCGTTCAGAGTGATGGGATGGAGGGGAGTGATGGGATGGAGGGGAGCGTTCAGAGTGATGGGATGGAGGGGAGTGATGGGATGGAGGGGAGCGTTCAGAGTGATGGGATGGAGGGGAGCGTTCAGAGTGATGGGATGGAGGGGAGCATTCAGAGTGATGGGATGGAGGGGAGTGATGGGATGGAGGGGAGTGAAGGGATGGAGGGGAGTGATGGGATGGAGGGGAGCGTTCAGAGTGATGGGATGGAGGGGAGCGTTCAGAGTGATGGGATGGAGGGGAGCTTTCAGAGTGATGGGATGGAGGGGAGCATTCAGAGGATGGGATGGAGGGGAGTGATGGGATGGAGGGGAGTGATGGGATGGAGGGGAGTGGTGGGATGGAGGGGAGCGTTCAGAGTGATAACGCTGTGAGGACTGATGGGATGGAGGGGAGCCGCCCAGAGTGATGGGATGGAGGGGAGTGATGGGATGGAGGGAGCGTTCAGAGTGATGGGATGGAGGGAGCGTTCAGAGTGATGGGATGGAGGGGAGTGATGGGATGGAGGGGAGCGTTCAGAGTGATGGGATGGAGGGGAGTGATGGGATGGAGGGGAGCGTTCAGAGTGATGGGATGGAGGGGAGCGTTCAGAGTGATGGGATGGAGGGGAGCATTCAGAGTGATGGGATGGAGGGGAGTGATGGGATGGAGGGGAGCGTTCAGAGTGATGGGATGGAGGGGAGCATTCAGAGTAATGGGATGGAGGGGAGTGTTCAGAGTGATGGGATGGAGGGGAGCATTCAGAGTGATGGGATGGAGGGGAGCGTTCAGAGTGATGGGATGGAGGGGAGCATTCAGAGTGATGGGATGGAGGGGAGCATTCAGAGTGATGGGATGGAGGGGAGCGTTCAGAGTGATGGGATGGAGGGGAGCGTTCAGAGTGATGGGATGGAGGGGAGGATGGGATGGAGGGAGCGTTCAGATGGAGGGGATGGAGGAGAGTGATGGGATGGAGGGGAGCATTCAGAGTGATGGGATGGAGGGGAGCGTTCAGAGTGATGGGATGGAGGGGAGCATTCAGAGTGATGGGATGGAGGGGAGTGATGGGATGGAGGGGAGCGTTCAGAGTGATGGGATGGAGGGGAGCATTCAGAGTAATGGGATGGAGGGGAGTGTTCAGAGTGATGGGATGGAGGGGAGCATTCAGAGTGATGGGATGGAGGGGATGGGATGGAGGGAGCCGAGAGTGATGGGATGGAGGGGAGCATTCAGAGTGATGGGATGGAGGGGAGCATTCAGAGTGATGGGATGGAGGGGAGCGTTCAGAGTGATGGGATGGAGGATGGAGCATTCAGAGTGATGGGATGGAGGGGAGCATTCAGAGTGATGGGATGGAGGGGAGCATTCAGAGTGATGGGATGGAGGGGAGCGTTCAGAGTGATGGGATGGAGGGGAGCGTTCAGAGTGATGGGATGGAGGGGAGCATTCAGAGTGATGGGATGGAGGGGAGCATTCAGAGTGATGGGATGGAGGGATGGGATGGAGGAGGAGCATTCAGAGTGATGGGATGGAGGCATTCAGAGTGATGGGATGGAGGGGAGCATTCAGAGTGATGGGATGGAGGGGAGCGTTCAGAGTGATGGGATGGAGGGGAGCATTCAGAGTGATGGGATGGAGGGGAGCGTTCAGAGTGATGGATGGAGGGGAGCATTCAGAGGGGATGGAGGGAGTGATGGGATGGAGGGGAGCGTTCAGAGTGATGGGATGGAGGGGAGCGTTCAGAGTGATGGGATGGAGATGGGATGGAGGGGAGCTTTCAGAGTGATGGGATGGAGGGAGCATTCAGAGTGATGGGATGGAGGGGAGCATTCAGAGTGATGGGATGGAGGGGAGTGATGGGATGGAGGGGAGTGAAGGGATGGAGGGGAGTGATGGGATGGAGGAGGAGCGTTCAGAGTGATGGGATGGAGGGGAGCGTTCAGAGTGATGGGATGGAGGGGAGCTTTCAGAGTGATGGGATGGAGGGGAGCATTCAGAGTGATGGGATGGAGGGGAGCGTTCAGAGTGATGGGATGGAGGGGAGTGATGGGATGGAGGGGAGTGAAGGGATGGAGGGGAGTGATGGGATGGAGGGGAGCATTCAGAGTGGTGGGATGGAGGGGAGCGTTCAGAGTGATGGGATGGAAGGGAGCATTCAGAGTGATGGGATGGAGGAGAGCGTTCAGAGTGATGGGATGGAGGGGAGCGTTCAGAGTGATGGGATGGAGGGGAGCATTCAGAGTGATGGGATGGAGGGGAGCGTTCAGAGTGATGGGATGGAGGGGAGTGATGGGATGGAGGGGAGCGTTCAGAGTGATGGGATGGAGGGGAGTGGTGGGATGGAGGGGAGCGTTCAGAGTGATGGGATGGAGGGGAGTGTTCAGAGTGATGGGATGGAGGGGAGCGTTCAGAGTGATGGGATGGAGGGGAGTGTTCAGAGTGATCGGATGGAGGGGAGCGTTCAGAGTGATGGGATGGAGGGGAGCTTTCAGAGTGATGGGGTGGAGGGGAGCGTTCAGAGTGATGGGATGGAGGATGGAGAGCTACCTGAACTAGATATTTAGTCTACTTACCAAATGGCATCCTATTCCCTGCATAGTGCACTACTTTAGACCAGAGCCCTATGGCACCCTATTCCCTACATAGTGCACTACTATTGACCAGAGCCCTATGGCACCCTATTCCCTATATAGTGCACTACTTTAGACCAGAGCCCTATGGCACCCTATTCCCTATATAGTGCACTACTTTAGACCAGAGCCCTATGGCACCCTATTCCCTATATAGTGCACTACTTTAAACTAGAACCCTATTCCCTATATAGTGCACTACTTTTGATCAGAGCCCTATGAGATGCAACGTCAGTCTATTATTCAGCAAGTGCAGATGTACATACTCACACTGCTGGACACTTTCCATCTGTGTGAATGAGTGAGTGTTTTTGTGTGTATCTATGTGTCATACTCCTTCCTAGGGCTGATGGAGGCTGTGTTAGAGGTGGCGTTGTGTTCCGTCTCAAATTGAGGATAATGTCACACATTGGAGCCGCCATCTGGAAATTGGCTCCTGCTCCTCCGTTCTGCTCATCTCTCACCCCCCCAGGTGTTACAATGATCTGATCTTAGTCGGAAATTGAGATTAGTAGAGGTTGGAACCAGAGAGAGAGAGAGAGAACCAGAGAGAGAACCAGAGAGAGAGAGAGGGGGAGAGAGAGAATCAGAGAGAAAGTGAGAGAGAGAGAACCAGAGAGAGAGAGAGAACCAGAGAGAGAGAGAGAGAGAGCCAGAGAGAGAGAGAGAACCAGAGAGAGAACCAGAGAGAGAGAGAGAGAACCAGAGAAAGGGAGAACCAGAGAGAGAGAGAGAACAGGAGAGAGAAAGAGAGAACCAGAGAGAGAGAGAGAGAAAGAACCAGAGAGAGAGAGGGGGGAGAGAGAGAATCAGAGAGAGAGAGAGAGAACCAGAGAGAGAACCAGAGAGAGAGAGGGAACCAGAGAAAGAGAGAGCCAGAGAGAAAGAGAGAGAACCAGAGAGAGAAAGGGAGAACCAGAGAGAGAGAGAGAGAGAGAGAGAACCAGAGAGAGAGAGAGAACCAGAGAGAGAGAGAGAACCAGAGAGAGAGAGACAGAGAGAACCAGAGAGAGAGAGAGAACCAGAGAGAGAGAAAGAGAACCAGAGAGAGAGAGAACCAGAGAGAGAAGAGAACCAGAGAGCGAAAGAGAGAACCAGATAGAGAGAGAACCAGAGAGAGAGAGAGAGAGAACCAGAGAGAACCAGAGAGAACCAGAGACCAACAGTTCCTCATTTTCTTCCTCTGAGGCAAAAAAAAAAAAAGAAAGAGAGCCAAGAACATTTAATTTTGATGTTTCAAATGTTCCATCATTTCTGTATCTATTTGGACACATTTGTTCTGCTGTAGGCTCCTGTCTGGAAATAACACCAACGTCATTCTGAACACTTTAAGGACAAGCCAGGACTGTAAATCTGTAATAATGCATAAAAAATGCAATAATGCATAACCATCTCCGTGTTGTAAACACTTTTACATGTACTGCTTTCTCAATAATATAATTAGTCAACAGAGACTCCGAGACACACAGGCAGAAAGAAGGAAACTGAACAGAAATGGAGAAACCTATCCAACCAAAAACATAGAGACCCAGAAAACCTGAGTCTACGCCTTCACTATGGTGAATCACTAAAACAACACAGAAATACACTACGGAAAAAGAAGGAACAGCACGTCAGAAATCAGCTCAATGTAATTAAAGAATCCATAGAATCTAACAACTTCTGGGAAAATTGGAAAACACTAAACAAACAACAACACAAAGAGTTATCTATCCAACATGGAGATAAACCACTTTCCCCAGTCTTTTTTGGCTTTATAACTATGAAAAAACAGCTAAATATGATTATGGATTCTTTAATTACATTGATAATAAAAACCAACCCTCCAACCCAAAAAGGCCTATAGGGCTGATCACCCCAATCCACAAAAGTGGAGACAAATTTGACCAATAATATGCTTCAACAGCATTTTGTGAAAAATCCTCTGCATTATCATTAACAGTAGTCTCGTGCATTTCCTCAGGGAAAACAATGTACTGAGCAAATATCAAATTGGCTTTTCAGCAAACAATCGTATCACAGACCATGTATTCATCCTGCACACCCTAATTGACAAACAAACAAACCAAAACCAAAAGGCAAAGTCTTCTCATGCTTTGTTGATTTCAAAACAGCTTTCGACTCAATTTGGTCATGAGGGTCTGCTTTACAAATTGATAGAAAGTGGTGTTGGGGGAAAAGCATACGACATTATAAAATCCATGTAAACAAACAACAAGCCCCGCCCTCTTTAACATATATATCAACGAGTTGGCGCAGGCACTAGAACAGTCTGCAGCACCCGGCCTCACCTGACTAGAATCTGAAGTCAAATGTCTAATGTCTACTGATGATCTGGTGCTTCTGTCACCAACCAAGGAGGGCCAACAGCAGCACCTAGATCTTATGCACAGATTCTGTCAGACCTGGGCCCTGACAGTAAATCTCAGTAAGACCAAAATAATGGTGTTTCAAAAAAGGTTCAGTTCCCAGGACCACAAATACAAATTCCATCTAGACACCGTTGCCCTAGAGCACACAAAAAACTATACATACGTTGGCCTAAACATCAGCGCCACAGGTAACTTCCACAAAGCTGTGAATGATCTGAGAGACAAGGAAAGAGGGACATTCTGTGCCATCAAATGGAACATACAATTCGACATAACAATTAGGATTTGGCTAAAAACACTTGAATCGGTTATAGAACCCATTGCCCTTTATGGAGGTGAGGTCTGGGGTCCGCTCACCAACCAAGACTTCACAAAATGGGACGAACACCAAATTGAGACTCCGCGTGCAGAATTCTGCAACAATATCCTCTGTGTACAATGTAAAACACCAAATAACGCAAGCAGAACAGAATTAGGCCGATACCTGCTAATGATCAAAATCCAGAAAAGAGATGTTAAATTCTACAACCACCTAAAAGAAAGTGATTCCCAAACCTTCCATAACAAAGCCATCACCTACAGAGAGATGGACCTGGAGAAGAGTCCCCTAAGAATTGAGATAGAGAGAGAGAGACAGAATGTAATTCATGTTTACTGTTGATTTTTTCTACAATTTTTTACAACTTTTGTTTATTATCTATTTAACTTGCTTTGGCAATGTAAACTTACTGTATAATCCCGTGCCAGTAAAGCCCCTTATTAAATTGATTGCAGAATTACTCTTCTCAGTAATTATTGTTCATTTATGTAATACTTCATATACATTGCTTTAGCAACAGTGAGGTTATTAACTGGGGTAAGGGTTTCCTGTTGAGGTTATTAACTGGGGTAAGGGTTTCCTGTTGAGGTTATTAACTGGGGTAAGGGTTTCCTGTCTGGGTTATTAACTGGGGTAAGGGTTTCCTGTTGAGGTTATTAACTGGGGTAAGGGTTTCCTGTCTGGGTTATTAACTGGGGTAAGGGTTTCCTGTCTGGGTTATTAACTGGGGTAAGGGTTTCCTGTTGAGGTTATTAACTGGGGTAAGGGTTTCCTGTTGAGGTTATTAACTGGGGTAAGGGTTTCCTGTTGAGGTTATTAACTGGAGTAAGGGTTTCCTGGTTTCCTGTTGAGGTTATTAACTGGAGTAAGGGTTTCCTGGTTTCCTGTTGAGGTTATTAACTGGGGTAAGGGTTTCCTGGTTTCCTGTTGAGGTTATTAACTGGGGTAAGGGTTTCCTGTTGAGGTTATTAACTGGGGTAAGGGTTTCCTGTCTGGGTTATTAACTGGGGTAAGGGTTTCCTGTTGAGGTTATTAACTGGGGTAAGGGTTTCCTGTTGAGGTTATTAACTGGAGTAATGGTTTCCTGGTTTCCTGTCTGGGTTATTAACTGGGGTAAGGGTTTCCTGTTGAGGTTATTAACTGGGGTAAGGGTTTCCTGTTGAGGTTATTAACTGGGGTAAGGGTTTCCTGTCTGGGTTATTAACTGGAGTAAGGGTTTCCTGTCTGGGTTATTAACTGGGGTAAAGGTTTCATGTCTGGGTTAATAACTGGAGTAAGGGTTTCCTGTCTGGGTTATTAACTGGGGTAAGGGTTTCCTGTTGAGGTTATTAACTGGGGTAAGGGTTTCCTGTTGAGGTTATTAACTGGGGTAAGGTTTCCTGGTTTCCTGTTGAGGTTATTAACTGGGGTAAGGGTTTCCTGTTGAGGTTATTAACTGGGGTAAGGGTTTCCTGTTGAGGTTATTAACTGGGATAAGGGTTTCCTGTCTGGGTTATTAACTGGGGTAAGGGTTTCCTGTTGAGGTTATTAACTGGGGTAAGGGTTTCCTGTTGAGGTTATTAACTGGGGTAAGGGTTTCCTGTTGAGGTTATTAACTGGGGTAAGGGTTTCCTGTTGAGGTTATTAACTTGGGTAAGGGTTTCCTGTTGGGGTTATTAACTGGGGTAAGGGTTTCCTGGTTTCCTGTTGAGGTTATTAACTGGGGTAAGGGTTTCCTGTTGGGGTTATTAACTGGGGTAAGGGTTTCCTGGTTTCCTGTCTGGGTTATTAACTGGGGTAAGGGTTTCCTGTCTGGGTTATTAACTGGGGTAAGGGTTTCCTGTTGAGGTTATTAACTGGGGTAAGGATTCCTGGTTTCCTGTTGAGGTTATTAACTGGGGTAAGGGTTTCCTGTTGGGGTTATTAACTGGGGTAAGGGTTTCCTGTCTGGGTTATTAACTGGGGTAAGGGTTTCCTGGTTTCCTGTCTGGGTTATTAACTGGGGTAAGGGTTTCCTGTCTGGGTTATTAACTGGGGTAAGGGTTTCCTGTCTGGGTTATTAACTGGGGCAAGGGTTTCCTGTCTGGGTTATTAACTGGGGTAAGGGTTTCCTGTTGAGGTTATTAACTGGGGTAAGGGTTTCCTGTCTGGGTTATTAACTGGGGTAAGGGTTTCCTGTCTGGGTTATTAACTGGGGTAAGGGTTTCCTGTCTGGGTTATTAACTGGGGTAAGGGTTTCCTGTTGAGGTTATTAACTGGGGTAAGGGTTTCCTGTCTGGGTTATTAACTGGGGTAAGGGTTTCCTGTTGAGGTTATTAACTGGGGTAAGGGTTTCCTGTTGAGGTTATTAACTGGGGTAAGGGTTTCCTGTCTGGGTTATTAACTGGGGTAAGGGTTTCCTGTCTGGGTTATTAACTGGGGTAAGGGTTTCCTGTCTGGGTTATTAACTGGGGTAAGGGTTTCCTGTCTGGGTTATTAACTGGGGTAAGGGTTTCCTGTCTGGGTTATTAACTGGGGTAAGGGTTTCCTGGTTTCCTGTCTGGGTTATTAACTGGGGTAAGGGTTTCCTGTCTGGGTTATTAACTGGGGTAAGGGTTTCCTGGTTTCCTGTTGAGGTTATTAACTGGGGTAAGGGTTTCCTGGTTTCCTGTTGAGGTTATTAACTGGGGTAAGGGTTTCCTGTCTGGGTTATTAACTGGGGTAAGGGTTTCCTGTCTGGGTTATTAACTGGGGTAAGGGTTTCCTGTCTGGGTTATTAACTGGGGTAAGGGTTTCCTGTCTGGGTTATTAACTGGGGTAAGGGTTTCCTGTCTGGGTTATTAACTGGGGTAAGGGTTTCCTGTTGAGGTTATTAACTGGGGTAAGGGTTTCCTGTCTGGGTTATTAACTGGGGTAAGGGTTTCCTGTTGAGGTTATTAACTGGGGTAAGGGTTTCCTGTTGAGGTTATTAACTGGGGTAAGGGTTTCCTGGTTTCCTGTCTGGGTTCCGGCAGTTTCAATAATGCGTGTTCTTTGAATATATGACAATTTTGTGTGCAGTTAATATGCTAGAAGAGACAACAACAACCACCCCATCGTGGCCTGGGCTATTGAACTACAGTTAATATGCTAGGCTAAAGGCTTCCTTGCTACGATCTGTTTGGATAATGTGCCATTTAATTTTTTTGCTAATCTGATGCTAAGCATGTTGTGTATTTTGTGAAATTCCAATAGTACAACATCACGGGGGAAATGTCATTTCCCGGGTCTTTCTATCATTTTTGGGCTTGTGCGTTCGTGCTTGTGCATTCGTGCTTGTGCGTGCTTTTGAGTGTGAGATTAGGGAAAAACGGAATATGAATTTCCAATTCTCACAAAATGGGCGCGAAACGATCTAATTTCCTCAGGTGAGTGTGTGTAACGGAAGGCAGAGCCACGGGAGAGACAACAACAACCACCCCAGCGTGGCCTGGGCTATTGAACTACAGCCACCTGAGCCTGGCCCAGCGTGACCTGGGCTGCTGAACTACAGCCACCTGAGCCTGGCCCAGCGTGCCCTGGGCTGCTGAACTACAGCCACCTGAGCCTGGCCCAGCGTGGCCTGGGCTGCTGAACTACAGCCACCTGAGCCTGGCCCAGCGTGTCCTGGGCTGCTGAACTACAGCCACCTGAGCCTGGTCCAGCGTGTCCTGGGCTGCTGAACTACAGCCACCTGAGCCTGGCCCAGCGTGTCCTGGACAAACCCCCTGCAGAGCGCTGAGAGAGCCTGAGAAGCTGAACTGTCTTACTGTCTTACTGCCCTCAACCTTTAAGTCTTTACTGAAGACTCATCTCTTCAGTGGGTCATATGATTGAGTGTAGTCTGGCCCAGGAGTGTGAAGGTGAACGCAAAGGCTCTGGAGCAACGAACCGCCCTTGCTGTCTCTGCCTGGCCGGTTCCCCTCTTTCCACTGGGATTCTCTGCCTCTAACCCTATAACAGGGGCTGAGTGACTGGCTTACTGGTGCTCTTCCATGCCATCCCTAGGAGGGGTGCGTCACTTGAGTGGGTTGAGTCACTGACGTGATCTTCCTGTCTGGGTTGGTGCCCCCCCTTGGGTTATGCCGTGGGGGAGATCTTTGTGGGCTTTACTCGGCCTTGTCTCAGGATGGTACGTTGGTGGTTGAAGATATCCCTCTAGTGGTGTGGGGGCTGTGCTTTGGCAAAGTGGGTGGGGTTAAATCCTTCCTGTTTGGCCCTGTCCGGGGGTGTCATCGGATGGGGCCACAGTGTCTCCTGACCCCTCCTGTCTCAGCCTCCAGTATTTATGCTGCAGTAGTTTATGTGTCGGGGGGCTAGGGTCAGTTTGTTATATCTGGAGTACTTCTCCTGTCCTATTCGGTGTCCTGTGTGAATTTAAGTATGCTCTCTCTAATTCTCTCTTTCTCTCTTTCTTTCTCTCTCTCGGAGGACCTGAGCCCTAAGACCATGCCTCAGGACTACCTGACATGATGACTCCATGCTGTCCCCAGTCCACCTGGCCGTGCTGCTGCTCCAGTTTCAACTGTTCTGCCTGTGATTATTATTATTTGACCATACTGGTCATTTATGAACATTTGAACATCTTGGCCATGTTCTGTTGTAATCTCCACCCGGCACAGCCAGAAGAGGACTGGCCACCCCACATAGCCTGGTTCCTCTCTAGGTTTCTTCCTAGGTTCTGGCCTTTCTAGGGAGTTTTTCCTAGCCACCGTGCTTTTACACCTGCATTGCTTGCTGTTTGGGGTTTTAGGCTGGGTTTCTGTACAGCTCTTTGAGATATCAGCTGATGTACGAAGGGCTATATAAATAAATATGATTTGATTTGATTTAGAGCCCTGGAGAACCTGGTGGTCCTGAACCTGTGGGGGAATCAGCTCGCCTGTCTGCCACCTGAGATGGGACAGCTGAAGAGGCTCAAGGTGCTGTTTGCCTGTCATACTGCAACAGGCTCAGAGAGTCCAGAACCTTGTAATTGAATAGAAGTTTATTACACACCTCTATTGGTGTCTTATCTAGCATTTATATCTCTACGTAGAATGACTGCATTCAGAGATCTATATTGAACTACTGTATAGTGCTTCCTCAGAGCTCTCTCTATATAGAACTACTGTATAGTACTTCCTCAAAGCTCTCTCTATATAGAACTACTGTATAGTACTTCCTCAGAGCTCTCTCTATAGAACTACTGTATAGTACATTCTCAGAGCGTTATATTTCTGACTAGGAGGCTCCGAGCTACAGTAGGTGATACTGTTAATGTTAACTATGATAAATATAATGACGAAGATAATGGCTTTATTATCCTCTTGTAAAAAATGATGTTCGTGGCATTGTGTTTACGAGATATCACAGTCTAACATCATTTCTTGACGTCCTTGGATAAACATCCATTTTTTAAAACTAAACTAACTTAATATCCAGACGTTCTGTATTTATGCACACAGCGAAGAGGTCTAGACCATTTAGGCTCACAGAAACAACTCTACCGTTAAGTAAAGGCATTAACTCAGACTGGTTTAAATCAAGGGATTACGTTGGGAATAGGATTAAAACAGAAATAACTGTAGAGTTCATTTTAGAGCATTAATTCTGATTGGTTAAAAATTCAGGCATTAATTCTGATTGGTTAAATTAAGAACAGGCATTCATTCTGATTGGTTAACTTTCATTTGCTGTATTGGACTTGTTAATGTGTGAAAGCTAAATAATATTTTTTGAATTTCCCACACTGCCTTGCATCATAGACAGGTTAAAATAAGGATGCAGGTTTGGGTTTGGGTTAAAACAGAAAATAAACTCCTCGGTTCAGTTTAGTCATTCGTTCAGATTGGCTAATTCATGTGGATGGATGGCGCAGTGGTCTAAGCAGCTCCTGCTCCATAGACTGCAGGCTCAATCCCGGCTCCCGGCACTCATTTTGAGCAATTCTTCTGCCCCTAGTGGATGGTTTTGACTGCTTCTCCCGACGTCCTGGGTACCTGCAAAAACGTACAATTTTGAATCTGGAGTAATCTCTCTGATTGTGTATGGGTAGCCTGATGCCAGATCTAATGTCTCTGATTGGGTACTGGTAGCCTGATGCCAGATCTAATGTCTCTGATTGGGTACGGGTAGCCTGATGCCAGATCTAATGTCTCTGATTGTGTACGGGTAGCCTGATGCCAGATCTAATGTCTCTGATTGGGTACGGGTAGCCTGATGCCAGATCTAATGTCTCTGATTGGGTACGGGTAGCCTGATGCCAGATCTAATGTCTCTGATTGTGTACGGGTAGCCTGATGCCAGATCTAATGTCTCTGATTGTGTACGGGTAGCCTGATGCCAGATCTAATGTCTCTGATTGGGTACAGGTAGCCTGATGCCAGATCTAATGTCTCTGATTGTGTACGGGTAGCCTGATGCCAGATCTAATGTCTCTGATTGTGTACGGGTAGCCTGATGCCAGATCTAATGTCTCTGATTGTGTACGGGTAGCCTGATGCCAGATCTAATGTCTCTGATTGGGTACGGGTAGCCTGATGCCAGATCTAATGTCTCTGATTGGGTACTGGTGACCTAGGCCAGTTACGTGCCATACAACCATAGGGGTTGAGATGTTACTGACAGAAACACATGGCATACTATACATGTGTAGACGGTTATGTTCAAGATAAGTAAAAGTGTTGGGCTCAGGCCATAATAATGTAAACTAATGTACATTTCATTCTCTAATGTATGTGAACATGCTGTGTCAGAGGAGTATTTTTTTTAAATCGTACTGTATTTAACTAATGTACAGATGTAGGATCTTAATGTGTTCACCTTATTAAAATATAGGAAATGTCAGCCTTGCAGTGTATTTGAGGTTTAAATAGGCTTCTGAAGTTTGTGTAATTGCCTTTTACAAATTTCAGACTTGATTTCCCTCACAAAAAAAAGTTGTCAACCTCTACAAAATGTTCCATTAATTATAATGCACATAAGAATTCACATTTCCTGTCGCTGCAGGATACATTTTCCTGCTCTACCAAACTGGTTCAAATTAAGACCCTACATCTGTATGATAATGTCAGCGGAGTTAGGTCCATGGTAATGTATTTAACTCATGTATGTGTCACGCCCTGGTCTTAGTATTTTGTGTTTTCTTTATTATTTTGGTCAGGCCAGGGTGTGACATGGGTTAATTATGTGATGTGTTCAGTCTTGTTTTTTGTTGTTGTAGGTATTAGGATTGTTGTATAGTGGGGTTATCTAGAAAAGTCTATGGTTGCCTGAAGTGGTTCTCAATCAGAGGCAGGTGTTTATCGTTGTCTCTGATTGGGAACCATATTTAGGCAGCCATATTCTTTGAGTGTTTCGTGGGTGATTGTTCCTGTCTCTGTGTTACTGTGTTAGTTTGCACCAGATAGGCTGTTTCGGTTTTTGCGTTATGTTTCTTGTTTTTGTATTGTTCGTGTTTATTCGTTAATTAAACATGTATCAAAATTACCACGCTGCATTTTGGTCCGCCTCTCCTTCGACGGAAGAAAACCGTAACAGTATGGTTATTTGTCATATGGTGTCTTATTTCACGCAAAAACACACACACAAAAAACACGCCCTAGCACTACACATCTGATTCAAATAAACAACTCATCAAGCTTTGATGATTTAAATCAGTTGTGTAGTGCTTGGGCCAAAACCAAAATGTACCCCCTGGGTGCACAACTAACTACGATCACGAATATCCAACCAATGGGACATTTAAAAACTGTCATATCTTTCTGTTTCACGGAGTCGTGAAAATTAAAGCAGGAAGCACCAGTGCCTAGGTCTGTAAAAAAGTGGTCAGATGAAGCAGATGCTAAACTACAGGACTGTTTTGCTATCACAGACTGGAACATGTTCCGGGATTCTTCCGATGGCATTGAGGAGTACACCACATCAGTCACTGGCTTCATCAAGAAGTGCATTGATGATGTTGTCCCCACAGTGACCGTACATACATACCACAACCAGACGCCAGGGATTACAGGCAATATCCACACTGAGATAGCTTTCAAGGAGCGGGACTCTAACCCGGACACTTATAAGAAATCCTGCTATGCCCTCTGACGAACCATCAAACAGGCAAAGCGTCAGTACAGGACTAAGATTAAATCACACTACACCAGCTCCGATGCTCGTCGGATGTGGCAGGGCTTGCAAACTATTAGACTACAAAGGGAAGCACAGCCGCGAGCTGCCCAGTGACACGAGCCTACCACACAAGCTAATCTAGTGCTATGCGAGGCAAGCAACACTGAAGCATGCATGAGAGCATTAGCTGTTCCGGATGACTGTGTGATCACGCTCTGCGTAGCCGATGTGAGTAAGACCTTTAAACAGACGGATTACCAGGACGTGTACTCCGAGCATGCACTGACCAAAATGTCTTCACTGGCATTTTCAGCCAGTCACTGATTGAGTAATACCAACATGTTTCAAGCAGACCACCATATTCTCTGTGCCCAAGAAAACTAAGGTAACCTGCTTAAATGACTACCGACCCGTAGCACTCACGTCTGTAGCCATAAAGTGCTTTGAAAGGCTGGTCATGGCTCACATCAACACCATTATCCCAGAAACCCTAGACCGACTTCAATTTGCATACCACTCTAACAGATCCACAGATGATGCAATCTCTATTGCACTCAACACTGCCTTTTCCCACCTAGACAAAAGGAACACATATGTGAGAATCTTATTCATTGACTACAGCTCAGTGTTCAACACCATAGTTCCCTCCCTGTTCACTCACGACTGCATGGCCAGGCACGACTCCAACACCATCATTAAGTTTGCAGATGGCACAGAGGTAGGCCTGATCACCGACAACGGTGAGAAAGCCTATAGGGAGGAGGTCAGAGACCTGGTCGTCTGGTGCCAGGACAACAACCTGGATAACAACAATGTGATCGAGACAAAGGAGATGATTGTGGACTACAGGAAATGGAGAAGGACCAAGCATGCCCACATCCTCATCTACGGGGCTGTAGTGGAGCAGCTTGAGAGCTTCAAGTTCCTTTGTGACATCACCAAGAAACTATCATGGTCCAAACACACCAAGACAGTCGTGAAGAGGGCACGACAAATCCTATTCCCCCTCAGTAGACTGAAACGATTTGGCATAGATCCTCAAAAGGTTCTACAGCTGCACCATCGAGAGCATCCTGGCTGGTTGCTTAACTGCCTGGTACGGCAACTGCTCGGCCTCCGACCGCAAGGCACTACAGAGGGTAGTGCGTACGGCCCAGTACATCACCGGGGCCAAGCTTCCTGCCAACCAGGATGAAGGCCGTAAAAATTGTCAAAGACTCCAGCCACCCTGGTAATAGACTGTTCTCTCTGCAACGGCACAGCAAGTCTAGGTCCAAGAGGCTTCTCAACCCCCAAGCCATATGACTCCTGAACAGCTAATCAAATGGCTACCTGGACTATTTGCATTGTCTCCCCCCACTTCTTACGCTGCTGCTACTCTATTTATTATCTATGCATAGTCACTTTACCTCTACCTACATGTACATATTACCTCAATTAACTGGTAACATGTCAGATATAGAGTAGAAATGTATTACATTTTGAAGTTGCATCCCAGTATTACACTTTATGTACATCACAGAAGACTGAAATATAACAAAACCACTTGACATTGAAACACTGGGTAATCTGCAAGTTTTTTTTTTTACATAATGTTTATTAATGATTAAATTATGAAAAATATTAACATTCCACCCATGAAGCCACTAAGTCATTTGACCGCAGCAAAGGACTACCATGATTTTTGAATGATTACCTCATCTCTGTACATAAAATGATCTGTAAGGTACCTCAGTCGAGCAGTGAATTTCAAACACAGATGAAAGCACAGGGGAGGTTTTCCAAAGCCGACAGCATCAACTGTCTCGTTTACACAGTTGATCTATTCTCAGTTTTCTCCTATGAAAGTCACAGGGTGAAATCCTGAGTAGTTTCCTTCCTCTCTGGCATCTGAGTTAGGAAGGACGCCTGTATATGTTTGGGACTGTGTATTGATTGATACACCATCAAAGTGTATTTATAACTTCACCATTCTCAAAGGATAAAACAAAAAGGTCCGAAGGGGACCTCATTGGTAGATGGATAAAACAAAAAAAATGACATTGAATATCCCTTTGAGAATGGTGAAGTTATAAATTACACTTTGGATGGTGTATCAATCAATACACAGTCCCAAACATATACAGGCGTCCTTCCTAACTCAGATGCCAGAGAGGAAGGAAACTACTCAGGGATTTCACCATGAGGCCAATGATGACTTTAAAACAGTTAGAGTTTAATGGCTGTGATAGGAGAAAACTGAGAATAGATCAACATTGTAGTTACTCCACAATGCTTAACTAAACGAGACAGTGAAAAGGAGGAAGCCGTGGACAGAATAAAAAATATTCCGAAACATGCATGCTGTTTGCAGCAAGACACTAAAGTAATCTTGCAAAAAATGTTGCAAAGCAATTCCCTTTTGTCCTGAATATGAAGGGTTTTGTTTGGGGCAAATCCAGTACAACCCATTACTGAGTACCACTCTTCATATTTCCAAGCATAGTGGTGGCTGCATCATGTTATGGGTATGCTTGTCATCGTAAATTAAGGACTGGGGAGTATTTTTTTTTTTTTTTAACTAAACACAGTCAAAATCCTAGAGGAAAACCTGGTTCAGTCTGCTTTTCACCAGACTCTAGTAGATGAATTTAGCGTTCAGCAGGACAATAACCCAAAATACAAGACCAAATCTACACTGGAGTTGCTTACTAATAAGACAGGGAATGTTCCTGAGTGGCCGAGCTGCATTTTCGACTTATATCGACTACTTATATCGTTGTCTAGCAATGATCAACCACCAATCTGACAGAGCTTGAAGAATTTTGAAAATAATAAATGGCCATATATTGCACAATCCATGTGTGGAAAGCTCTAAGAGACTTACCCAAGAAGACTCCCAGTTGTACTGTCTCTTTAAGACTTACCCAAGAAGACTCCTAGTTGTACTGTCTCTTTAGGACTTACCAAGAAGACTCCCAGTTGTACTGTCTCTTTAAGACTTACCCAAGAAGACTCCCAGTTGTACTGTCTCTTTAAGACTTACCCAAGAAGACTCCCAGTTGTACTGTCTCTTTAAGACTTACCCAAGAAGACTCCCAGTTGTACTGTATCTTAAAGACTTACCCAAGAAGACTCCCAGTTGTACTGTCTCTTAAAGACTTACCCAAGAAGACTCCCAGTTGTACTGTCTCTTTAAGACTTACCCAAGAAGACTCCCAGTTGTACTGTCTCTTTAAGACTTACCCAAGAATACTCCCAGTTGTACTGTCTCTTTAAGACTTACCCAAGAATACTCCCAGTTGTACTGTCTCTTTAAGACTTACCCAAGAAGACTCCCAGTTGTACTGTCTCTTAAAGACTTACCCAAGAAGACTCCCAGTTGTACTGTCTCTTAAAGACTTACTCAGAAAGACACAGCTGTAATCGCTGCAAAAAGGTGATTTACAAAGTATTGACTCAGGTGTGTAAATAATATATTTGTTAATGTTCAGAAAGAGGAACAAAGACAACCTCTGTTGGCTGCCTTGTGTCACTACATCACACATCACCACTATTCAGAGATGCTCATCTCTCTCGCTCTCTCTCTCTCACACACACACATACACACACACACACACACACACACACACACACACACACACACACACACACACACACACACACACACACACACACACACACACACACACACACACACACACACACACACACACACACACACCTATGATAAATAAAACCCATTAAGACCAAAACCTTTACCAGTGAAGTGAGGAATGAAGAAATTAGTCTTATAAATAAGATATTGGATGAAGACCTGTCATTAGACTTGTTGTCAAACCCAGCCCAGTGTAAAATATATTGCATCATAAACTCTTAGGGTATATTTTCATTGGAAATCTTTCCTCTACTGTACATCTGTAGACCTGAGCTACTATGGTGGCAAGTAGGAGAGAATCGGTTAGTCTGTACTATGGTGGCAAGTAGGAGGGAATCGGTTAGTCTGTACTATGGTGGCAAGTAGGAGGGAATCGGTTAGTCTGTACTATGGTGGCAGGTAGGAGAGAATCAGTTAGTCTGTACTATGGTGGCAAGTAGGAGGGAATCGGTTAGTCTGTACTATGGTGGCAGGTAGGAGAGAATCAGTTAGTCTGTACTATGGTGGCAAGTAGGAGGGAATCAGTTAGTCTGTACTATGGTGGCAAGTAGGAGGGAATCAGTTAGTCTGTACTATGGTGGCAAGTAGGAGGGAATCGGTTAGTCTGTACTATGGTGGCAAGTAGGAGAGAATCGGTTAGTCTGTACTATGGTGGCAAGTAGGAGAGAATCGGTTAGTCTGTACTATGGTGGCAAGTAGGAGAGAATCGGTTAGTCTGTACTATGGTGGCAAGTAGGAGGGAATCAGTTAGTCTGTACTATGGTGGCAAGTAGGAGAGAATCAGTTAGTCTGTACTATGGTGGCAGGTAGGAGGGAATCAGTTAGTCTGTACTATGGTGGCAAGTAGGAGGGAATCAGTTAGTCTGTACTATGGTGGCAAGTAGGAGAGAATCGGTTAGTCTGTACTATGGTGGCAAGTAGGAGAGAATCGGTTAGTCTGTACTATGGTAGCAAGTAGGAGGGAATTAGTTAGTCTGTACTATGGTGGCAGGTAGGAGGGAATCAGTTAGTCTGTACTATGGTGGCAAGTAGGAGAGAATCGGTTAGTCTGTACTATGGTGGCAAGTAGGAGGGAATCAGTTAGTCTGTACTATGGTGGCAAGTAGGAGGGAATTAGTTAGTCTGTACTATGGTGGCAGGTAGGAGGGAATCAGTTAGTCTGTACTATGGTGGCAAGTAGGAGGGAATCAGTTAGTCTGTACTATGGTGGCAAGTAGGAGGGAATCGGTTAGTCTGTACTATGGTGGCAAGTAGTAGGGAATCAGTTAGTCTGTACTATGGTGGCAAGTAGGAGGGAATCAGTTAGTCTGTACTATGGTGGCAAGTAGGAGGGAATCAGTTAGTCTGTACTATGGTGGCAAGTAGGAGGGAATCGGTTAGTCTGTACTATGGTGGCAAGTAGTAGGGAATCAGTTAGTCTGTACTATGGTGGCAAGTAGGAGGGAATCAGTTAGTCTGTACTATGGTGGCAAGTAGGAGGGAATCAGTTAGTCTGTACTATGGTGGCAAGTAGGAGGGTATCAGTTAGTCTGTACTATGGTGGCAGGTAGGAGGGAATCAGTTAGTCTGTACTATGGTGGCAAGTAGGAGGGAATCAGTTAGTCTGTACTATGGTGGCAAGTAGTAGTGAATCAGTTAGTCTGTACTATGGTGGCAAGTAGGAAGGGAATCAGTTAGTCTGTACTATGGTGGCAAGTAGGAGGGAATCAGTTAGTCTGTACTATGGTGGCAAGTAGGAGGGAATCAGTTAGTCTGTACTATGGTGGCAAGTAGGAGGGAATCAGTTAGTCTGTATTATGGTGGCAAGTAGCAGGGTATCAGTTAGTCTGTACTATGGTGGCAAGTAGGAGGTAATCAGTTAGTCTGTACTATGGTGGCAAGTAGGAGGGAATCAGTTAGTCTGTATTATGGTGGCAAGTAGCAGGGTATCAGTTAGTCTGTACTATGGTGACAAGTAGGAGGGAATCAGTTAGTCTGTACTATGGTGGCAAGTAGGAGGGAATCAGTTAGTCTGTACTATGGTGGCAAGTAGGAGGTAATCAGTTAGTCTGTACTATGGTGGCAAGTAGGAGGGAATCAGTTAGTCTGTATTATGGTGGCAAGTAGCAGGGTATCAGTTAGTCTGTACTATGGTGGCAAGTAGGAGGGAATCAGTTAGTCTGTACTATGGTGGCAAGTAGGAGGGAATCAGTTAGTCTGTACTATGGTGGCAAGTAGGAGGGAATCAGTTAGTCTGTACTATGGTGGCAAGTAGGATGGTATCAGTTAGTCTGTACTATGGTGGCAAGTAGGAGGGAATCAGTTAGTCTGTACTATGGTGGCAAGTAGAAGGGAATCAGTTTGCCTACTATGGTAGCAAGTAGGAGTGAATCAGTTAGTCTGTACTACTATGTAGTCAAGTAGGAGTGAATCAGTTAGTCTGTACTATGTAGTCAAGTAGGGTGTTTAATGTAGGAGTTTAACTTTAATGTAGGAGTAGGAGTTTATCTTTAATGTAGTAGTAGAAGTTTAACTTTAATGTAGGAGTAGGAGTTTAACTTTAATGTAGGAGTAGGAGTTTAACTTTAATGTCCTAAGAGAGGCAATTCATTGTGAAGCAGTCGTAAAACATACTTAATTTTTTTTAACACAGTGTCCAACGAAGGGCCAGAGCTATACAGAATGGTGCCATCTGCGTAGAGGTAGATCAGAGAATCACCAGCAGCGAGAGAGACATCATTGATGTATACAGAGAAGAGAGTCGGCCCAAGAATTGAACCCTGTGGCACCCACATAGAGACTGCCAAAGAATTGGACAACAGGCCCTCCGATTTGACATACTGAACTCTATCGGATAAGTAGTTGGTGAACCAAGCGAGGCAATATTTGAGAAACCAAGGCTGTTGAGTCTGCCTATAAGAATGTTGTGATTGACAGAGTCGAAAGCCTTAGCCAGGTTGATGAATACAGCTGCACAGTAATGTCTCTTATCGATGGCGGTTATGATATCGTTTAAGAGCTTGAGCGTGTCTGAGGTTCACCCATGACCAGCTCTGAAACCAGATTGGAGAGCGGAGAAGGTACGGTGAGATTCGAAATGGTCGGTAATCTGTTTGTTAGCTTAGCTTTCAAAGTCCTTAGAAAGGCAGGGTAGGATAGATATAGGTCTGTAGCAGTTTGGGTCTAGAGTGTCTCCCCGTTTGAAGAGGGGGATGACTGCGGAAACTTTCCAATCTATGGGAATCTCAGACGATACGAAAGAGAGGTTGAACAGGCTAGTAAATAGGGGTTGCAAAAATGTTGGCAGATAATTTTAGAGAGAGGGTCCAGATTGTCTAGCCCTGCTGATTTGTAGGGATCCAGATTTTGCAGCTCTTTCAGAACATCAGCTATCTGGATTTGGGCGAAGGAGAAGTGGGGGAGGTTTGAGCGAGTTGCTGTGGGGAGCGCAGGGCAGTTGACCAGGGTAGGGGTAGCCAGGTGGAATGCATGGCCAGCCGTAGGAAAATGCTTCTTGAAATTCTCAATTATTGTGGAGTATGCACTTTTAAAGAATACTGACAGGATGCGGTCAATGTCATTCCAGGATACCGCGGCCAGGTCGATTAGAAAGGCCTGTTCGCTGAAGTGTTTTAGGGAGCGTTTGACAGTGATGAGGGGTGGTCGTTTGACCGCAGACCCATTACGGATGCAGGCAATGAGGCAGTGATCGCTGAGATCTTGGTTGAAAACAGCAGAGGTGTATTTGGAGGGCGAGTTAGTTAGGATGATATCTATGAGGGTGCCTGTGGTTATGGATTTGGGGTTGTACCTGGTAGGTTCATTGAGAATTTGTGTTAGATTGAGGGCATCAAGCTTAGATTGTAGGATGGCCAGGGCTTAGCCTCTTACGTCGACCCGGCACGCATGCGTCCCATTTAGACATCTGGAAATGCAAATGCGCTATGCTAAATGCTAATAGCACTCGTTAAAACTCAAACGTTCATTAAAACACACATGCAGGGTACTGAATTAAAGCTACACTCATTGTGAATCCAGCCAACAAGTCAGATTTTTTAAATGCTTTTCGGCGAAAGCATGAGAAGCTATTATCTGATAGCATGCAACACCCCGAAAGACCCGAAGGGGACGTAAACAAAATAATTAGCATAGTCGGCGCTACACAAAACGCAGAAATAAAATATAAAACATTCATTACCTTTGACGATCTTCTTTGTTGGCACTCCTAGATGTCCCATAAACATCACTATTGGGTCTTTTTTTCCGATTAAATCGGTCCATATATACCCTAGATATCGATCTATGAAGACTGTGTGATCAAGGAAAAAATAGCGTTTTAAAACGCAACGTCATTTTTTTAAATGAAAAAAGTTGACGATAAACTTTCACAAAACACTTCGAAATACTTTTGTAATGCAACTTTAGGTATTAGTAAACGTTAATAATCTATCAAATTGATCACGGGGCGATGTGTATTCAATAGCTCCACGTCTTGAAATCATGTCCGGATATTTCTCATCCAAAACATCCTATCGGAGACCGGAAGAAATGGGCTGTGTCTCGCTTGTTTGACCAAGAAATAAAGCCAAGGCAAATGACAAGACTGGCGACATCGTATGGAAGCTGTAGGAATTGCAATCTAAGCCCCATGTAATTTGGTTTCCATTCAACAATACATGCAAGTGGCGCATTGATATATTTTCCAGTTTTCAGTGATCAGATTTTCTTGCGCTTTTCGATGAAATGCACGTTCTGTTATAGTCACAGCCGTGATTTAACCAGTTTTAGAAACGTCAGAGTGTTTTCTATCGACACATACTAATCATATGCATATACTATATTCGTGGCATGAGTAGCAGGACGCTGAAATGTTGCGCGATTTTTAACAGAATGTTCGAAAAAGTCGGGGGTCGACTTAACCTCTTAAGTCGACCCTCTACTTTTTTGAACATTCTGTAAAAAATCGCGCAACATTTCAGCGCCCTGCTACTCATGCCAGGAATATAGTATATGCATATGATTAGTATGTGTGGATAGAAAACACTCAGACGTTTATAAAACTGGTTAAATCACGGCTGTGGCTTTAACAGAACGTGAGTTCCATCGAAAAGCGCAGGAAAACCTGATCACTGAAAATGGAAATAAATATCCTTGCGCTATATCCAGCAATTGTTCAAAGTGAACCGAATTAAATAAGACCGAGGTTTCAGCGCATACAGCTTCCACACGTTGTCTAGAGTCGTGTCATTTGATTCAGCTTTGATTCTTGGTTGAACCGAAACAAGGGAACCACTTCCCTCCGGGCTCCGCCCAGATATTTTGGTCGAGCTCTCTCCGGACATTTTTTTCCAGACGACAGCTAAAGATTTTTACATCGCCTCCTGATGAATTTTATCGCTTATTAACGTGTACTAATACCTAAAGTTGCATTACAAAAGTATTTCGAAGTGTTTTGTGAAAGTTTATCGTCGACTTTTTGAATTTAAAAAAATGACTTTACGTTATGAAACGCTTTTTTTTTCATTTATCACACAGTCTACATAGAACGATATCTAGGCTATATATGGACTGATTTAATCGAAAAAAAAGACCCAATAGTGATTATGGGACATCTAGGAGTGCCAACAAAGAAGATGGTCAAAGGTAATGAATGTTTTCTATTTTATTGTGCGGTTTGTGTAGCGCCGAATATGCTAATTATTTTGTTTACGTCCCCTGCGGGTCTTTTGTGGTGTTACATGCTATCAGATAATAGCTTCTCATGCTTTCTCCGAAAAGCATTTTAAAAATCTGACTTGTTGCCTGGATTCACAACGAGTGTAGCTTTAATTCAATACCCTGCATGTGTATTTTAATGAACGTTTGAGTTTGAACTAATATTAGCATTTAGCGTAGCGCATTTGCATTTCCAGAGCTCTGGATGGAACGCAAGCGTCCCAGTAGGAGCAAGAGGTTAAGAGGTTAAATAACAGAAAATAGGGAAGTATATTTTCAAGTAAGGAGGCTGTGAAATGTCAATCAGATCTACATGCTAAAGTAAAGTGGTACAAGTGTAAGTTAGTCAAACATTTTGACAAAATGCAGAATTTCATTCTGTATAAAAGAGTAATTTGCCTAATTGTTTTTTTTAAATGACCTTTAGGTAGACTGTACCTGCAGCCCAAGTGGAGGGTGTGGAGTGAGTGGGAAGAGTCAAACGTATTGTTTGTTGTTAGTGTGTGTCTCTGTGTTTTATCATACAAAACACAACCACAAAACACAACCACAAAACACAACCACAAAACACAACCACAAAACACAAGGAGGACGGAAGAGGAGTGTAATTTCAGCCTTTTTTTTTAACATTCAGCATAACACTCCAAGCATTCTTTCTGACAAAGATGTCTACATATATTTCAGGATGTTGTGTATCCCTGGAAACAATCAGAATTCATGTAAACATACGTTTTGAAAACATAGCTTGTCCAAAAAAACATGTTCTCTTGGCACAACTTACCCTCGTATTAGGTAAATTGGTATTAGGTGAATTGGTATTAGGTAAATTGGTATTAGGTAAATTGGTATTAGGTGAATTGGTATTAGGTAAGTTGGTATTAGGTAAATTGGTAAGTTGGTATTAGGTAAGTTGGTATTAGGTCAGTTGGTATTAGGTCAGTTGGTATTAGGTCAGTTGGTATTAGGTAAGTTGGTATTAGGTAAGTTGGTATTAGGTAAATTGACCCACAGGACAGGGTAAATTGACCCACAGGACAGGGTAAATTGACCCACAGGACAGGGTAAATTGAACCACAGGACAGGGTAAATTGACCCACAGGACAGGGTAAATTGAACCACAGGACAGGGTAAATTGACCCACAGGACAGGGTACATTGACCCACAGGACAGGGTAAATTGAACCACAGGACAGGGTAAATTGACCCACAGGACAGGGTAAATTGAACCACAGGACAGGGTAAATTGACCCACAGGACAGGGTAAATTGAACCACAGGACAGGGTAAATTGACCCACAGGACAGGGTAAATTGAACCACAGGACAGGGTAAATTGACCCACAGGACAGGGTAAATTGAACCACAGGACAGGGTAAATTGAACCACAGGACACAGGACAGGGTAAGGACATTGACCCACAGGACAGGGTAAATTGAACCACAGGACAGGGTAAATTGACCCACAGGACAGGGTATATTGACCCACAGGACAGGGTAAATTGACCCACAGGACAGGGTAAATTGACCCACAGGACAGGGTACATTGACCCACAGGACAGGGTAAATTGACCCACAGGACAGGGTAAATTGACCCACAGGACAGGGTAAATTGAACCACAGGACAGGGTAAATTGACCCACAGGACAGGGTAAATTGACCCACAGGACAGGGTAAATTGAACCACAGGACAGGGTACATTGACCCACAGGACAGGGTAAATTGACCCACAGGACAGGGTAAATTGACCCACAGGACAGGGTAAATTGACCCACAGGACAGGGTAAATTGACCCACAGGACAGGGTAAATTGACCCACAGGACAGGGTAAATTGACCCACAGGACAGGGTAAATTGACCCACAGGACAGGGTAAATTGACCCACAGGACAGGGTAAATTGACCCACAGGACAAGGTAAATTTAGCTGTCTACACGTTTCTGTACTGTATTAAATATTACCACCACTTTTTTAAGTCCCAAACACCATCACTTTGTCTTTTAATCGTTTTAAGAATATTTATAACACTACTATATTTATAAGAATACTTATCGCAGAACACACACTTTGTTATTTAAAAACAAACACTTTTATTACCGTGACAGGGACTGGGCTACCTCAAATCCCAGCGATAACGCCTTGTAAAAAAAACTTCAATTTGCTCAACTTGCTATTGGCCTCAGAATCCAAACGGTCCAAACGGACATTTAGAACAATCTTCAAATGATCTACATTGGTTAAGATACAAGCATCATGAAACACAATTAAATGCATTTGACTTAGTGAAAATCAGTTTTTTGGTCCTAACTTACTAACCACTTTTCCCGTGTGGTTTATTCCTTCACAGATTCCATGAAAATGATGACCGCTTCCTAAATATGCTGTATATGGTTTTCTTAGAAACGAGGGTTCATCAACATACTTTGGCTCAACTAACCCCACTTTCCCTTATACCACGGGGTTACAAGTGCTCTAGCACATCTGTTGGCTGGCACGCAACCACTCTTTTTCCTTGTGTTACAGCATCACAAAAAGGTCATATATAATTATATGAATGGTTACTCTGTAAAAATCCCTGTTTGCCAATGGCTCCCAGTTAAAGTAAACATGCTTTACCTGGTCAAATAAAAGAAGCTGCTATGAACACGTCTACATGGTATTCAAGGGTCTCAGAGCAGGAGTGCTGATGTAGGATCAGGTGTCCCCTGTTCATATAATCAGAATGTATTATGATATATAAAAAAGGAAGAAAAAAATGGATCCTAGATCATCGACATGGCAGATCGGATCAATCAGGTTATGCACTGGGACCTTTAGCAAAGAGTCCAGATCAAAACAAAGCCTGGCAATCAACTTGATTTGGATACTACACCAGGTATGTGATTAGAGTATGTACGTTACAGAGGGCACAGGTGACACGTGTTAACAAGAGATCATTGTAATCTTTGCGGCGGCTAGCTAGCTAGCAGTTACGACTTATGCCACAACAGGTTCAAGTTTTAAATATAGTTTCAGAAGTATATTTCTTCAAAGGTTTCCGTTGTTTCTGAATCATGTGTCACTGAGAAATGGTTATCGTCGGTGTGGCTAGCTAGCAGTTACGACTTATGCCACAACAGGTTCAAGTTTTAAATATAGTTTCAGAAGTATATTTCTTCAAAGGTTTGCGTTGTTTCTGAATCGTGTGTTACTGAGAAATGGTTATCGTCGGTGTGGCTAGCTAGCAGATACGACTTATGCCAATTATCATTGAACATTTGCCTGCCGAACAAACAAAGTAAATTCCTGGATTTGTGTCCTTCCTGAGGGGGGACATATCGAACAGCAGGGTTTTCAGCAGTGATTCAGAGACTATATCCGAGTGTGAAAATGTGTTTTCAGCAGTGATTCAGAGACTATATCCGAGTGTGAAAATGTGTTTTCATCAGTGATTCAGAGACTATATCCGAGTGTGAACATGTGTTTTCAGCAGTGATTCAGAGACTATATCCGAGTGTGAACATGTGTTTTCAGCAGTGATTCAGAGACTATCCGAGTGTGAAAATGTCAAATGTTTTTACTTACCAATTCTCTGAATCTCGTGTCAAAATTCACCTCCGTGTTTCTCCCAATCAGTGAATTGACATGGCATTCATTTATAATGAATATGGTCCCATCCCAAACGACACGCTATTCATTGGTGCACTACTGACCACGGCCTCGTATCACTACATAAAGGAATATGCTTCTCTTTGGGACATACCCTATGCCTTCTTTTTCCCCCATCTCTTTGCTTAATCACACATAATCAACCTCCCAAAAGGTTAGGGAGAAGAAGAAAAAAAGACACATCACAACCACCTGACGCTACGGCTGATAGCCACATGGTTCTGGTTGGAAAGAGTCAAGGGGTTTAGCGAATAATTGTGTGTGTGTGTGTGTGTGTGTGTGTGTGTGTATGTGTGTGTGTGTGTGTGTGTGGAGGGGGTCCCGGGTGTGCCGGGTGTGCATCACAACATATTATCACAGCCAGAGACACAGAACCAATGTGGTGAGGCGTCTCTCCAATCATTATAGTAAATTACACAATCAGATCCCCACTGTTCTCCACATTCTGTGTGTGTGTGTGTGTGTGTGTGTGTGTGTGTGTGTGTGTGTGTGTGTGTGTGTGTGTGTGTGTGTGTGTGTGTGTGTGTGTGCGTGTGTGTGTGTGTGAGAGTGTGTGTGTCAGGACCCCACTGTTCTCCATGTCTCGATTGTAATAAAGTCATACATTATAATTGTATTGCATCCTGTTTTCGTTGTCTCTGTTTACACACAGACGGCCACATTGTCACAGATTTATATTGTTTTTGAGTGGGAGATATCAAAGAGCAGGATCTTCAGCAGGTGCTGTGTCCAAAAGACTCCCTATCATTGCTTATATATTTAGTATATATATATATATATATTTATTTGACTTTTGGGTATACAGTGCCAGTCATAAGATTGGACACACCTACTCATTCCAGAGTTTCTCTTTATTTTTACTATTTTACTACATTGTAGAATAATAGTGAAGACATCAAAACGATGAAATAACACCTAGGGAATTATGTAGTTACCAAAAAGGTGTTAAACTAATCTAAATATATTTTATATTTGAGATTCTTCAAAGTAGACACCCTTTTCCTTGATGACAGCTTTCTCCACAAGCACCTGGAGTGCTTTTCCAACAGTCTTGAAGGAGTTCCCACATATGCTGAGCACTTGTTGGCTGCTTATAGCCCTTACAAAGCCTGGAGGTGTGTTGGGTCATTATCCTGTTGAAAAACAAAAGGATAGTCCCACTAAGCCCAAACCAGGTGGGATGGCATATCGCTGCAGAATGTTGTGGTAGCCATGCTGGTTAAGTGTGCCTTGAATTCTAAATAAATCACTAACAATGTCACCAGCAAAGCACCCCCACACCAGCACCTCTTCCATGCTTCCCGGTGGGAACCACACATGCAGAGAACATCCCTTCACGTACTCTGAGTCTCACAAAGACACAGCGGTTGGAACCAAAAATCTCAAATTCTATTGGTCTAATGTCCAATGCTTCTGTTTCTTGGCCCAAGCAAGTCTCTTCTTATTATTGGTGTGCTTTAGTAGTGGTTTCTTTGCAGCAATTTGACCATGAAGGCCTGATTCACACAGTCTCCTTTGAACAGTTGATGTTGAGATGTGTCTGTTACTTGAACTCTGTGAAGCATTTATTTGGGCTGGAATTTCTGAGACAGGTAACTAATGAACCTATCCTCTGCAGCAGAGGTAACTCTAGGTCTTCCTTTCCTGTGGCGGTCCTCATGAGAGACAGTTAACTCTAATGAACGTATCCCCTGCAGCAGAGGTAACTCTGGGTCTTCCTTTCCTGTGGCGGTCCTCATGAGAGACAGTTAACTCTAATGAACTTATCCTCTGCAACAGAGGTAACTCTGGGTCTTCCTTTCCTGTGGCGGTCCTCATGAGAGCCAGTTTCATCATAGCGCTTGATGTTTTTTTGCGACTATAAGAAACGTTCAAAGTCCTTGACATTTTCCGGATTGACTGACCTTCATGTCTTAAAGGACTGTCGTTTCTCTTTGACTTGGTCTTTTACCAAATATGGCTCTATACTCCCCTACCTTGTCACAATGCAACTGATTGTCTCAAACGCATTTAAGAAGGAAAGAAATTCCACAAATTAACATTTAAAAAGGCAGACCTGTTAATTGAAATGTATTCAAGGTGACTACATCATGAAGCTGGTTGAGAGAATGCCAAGCGTGTGCAAAGCTGTCATCAAGACAAAGGGTGGCTACTTTGAAGAATCTGAAATATATTTTCTGGAGACAAATGTTATAAATGTTTGACTGGTACTGTATATTTAGTAGCCAATTAAATTTGAGGTTTTCAGAGATTGCATTCTTCATTTCCCTCGACACCTTTTGGCACAGCTGGTGTGTGTGTGTGTGTGTGTGTGTGTGTGTGTGTGTGTGTGTGTGTGTGTGTGTGTGTGTGTGTGTGTGTGTATTTTAAATATGTACCCGAATTCCTTACCATCCCACTACCATAACATTGTAAGAGTTGCAGTAAAGGGAGAACCGCACAGTACGGATCATTTTATTATTATTATTATCATTATTATTTATTTATTATTATTATAATATTATTCTATTAAAGATTCAATGTATTTGCATTACAAATACACAACATAATAAAGACATATATATATATATATTTTTTTTAACCTGTTTTCAAAACATTGAATTTAAATAAATATTCTCAATTGTTCTCTGTTAAATGTTGTTTAAATCTGAAACTTGATTGATTTGAATCACTTATGCATTTTTTTTTATTTTTTTTTATTTTACTAGGCAAGTCAGTTAAGAACAAATTCTTATTTTCAATGACAGTGGGTTATTTGGAACTACCTACATTGTTTCACACGTGGAATCATTACTTATCTCTGCGATGCACTTCGACCAGGAGTTGTTGGGCTGATGATGAAATAATGGGGAGTAAAAATAAATAAATAAATAGCTCATCTTAGCAAGCTTTGTGATTAGCTACTGACGTTCCCATCGCCATGGAAGCCAGTGTGTGAAGTAACCAGCCTGGCCAGGCTAACACAGCTACCGTGGTAACATTTGCTTGTCAGGAGGTTGTAGCTTCATGGTTACCTAGCTAACATTAGCTGGATAACTAGCGATGTAGCTAATGTCAAAAGTGGATGAAGTGGAATAGGTGAAATGTCAACACAGCTAAGACACATTGTTATAATGCACATATTATTATGTACCGCAGCAAGAAAAGACCTATGGGTCACTAACAACTAACTAGCTATACAAGTTTGACTAGCTAGCTAGCTAACTGTGTGGTGAAGTTAATATGAAGTAAGTTCCTATATAGCTCAGTAAGTAAGTCACTTCTTTACCAGTAGGGGAGAGTGGGGTAAGTTGAGCCAAAGGGGGTATGTTGAGTACCCTTGTTTCTATGAAACCATCAGGAAGAGGTCATCATTTCATGGAGTCTGTGAAGGAGGAAACCACATGGAAAAAGTGGTAGCAAATTAGGTCAAGATTTTTCACCAAGTCAAATTAATGTATTGTGTTTCATGATGCTTGTATCTAAACTAAAGTAGGTACTTAAGATTGTTCAATACATCAGTTGGGGTCTCTATAAACCATTATATGTCCTAAACCGAGCATGAAATTGCATCATTGTAGCTGTGTAGGTAAGTCGAGCCAATGGCAAGTTGAGCAAATGTTTTCTTCCCAGGCGTAATGCAAGGCATTATCGCTGGGAAATGAGGAAACATGGGGCGGCATGTAGCCTAGTGGTTAGAGTGTAGAGGCGACATGTAGCCTAGTGGTTAGAGTGTAGAGGCGGTAGGTAGCCTAGTGGTTAGAGTGTAGGGGCGGTAGGTAGCCTAGTGGTTAGAGTGTAGGTGCAGCATTTAGCCTAGTGGTTAGAGTGTAGAGGCGGTAGGCAGCCTAGTGGTTAGAGTGTAGAGGCGGCATGTAGCCTAGTGGTTAGAGTGTAGAGGCGGTAGGTAGCCTAGTGGTTAGAGTGTAGGGGCGGTAGGTAGCCTAGTGGTTAGAGTGTAGGTGCAGCATGTAGCCTAGTGGTTAGAGTGTAGAGGCGGTAGGTAGCCTAGTGGTTAGAGTTTAGAGGCGGCATGTAGCCTAGTGGTTAGAGTGTAGAGGCGGTAGGTAGCCTAGTGGTTAGAGTGTAGAGGCGGTAGGTAGCCTAGTGGTTAGAGTGTAGAGGCGGTAGGTAGCCTAGTGGTTAGAGTGTAGAGGCGGTAGGTAGCCTAGTGGTTAGAGTGGAGAGGTGGTAGGTAGCCTGGTGGTTAGAGTGTAGAGGCGGTAGGTAGCCTAGTGGTTAGAGCGTTGGGCCAGTAACCAAAAGATTGCTAGATCGAATCCCCGACAACGTAAAAATCTGTCATTATTCCCCTGAACAAGGCTGTCATTGTAAATAAGATTTTGTTCTTAACTGACTTGTCTAGTTCAATAAAAACAAATAAATACATATAAATACATAAATAAATAAATACATTGCACTTCTGTGCAAACAGACACCAAACATGAGAATGAATATTGCACTTAGTATTTGCCTATAGTACATGTAGCCTCCCTCTGCTCTGCCTGCACAAATAAAACAATCAGACAAATGCCTTCCTCTCTTCATCATCTTCAAGTTCCTATAAATGAAGCTATACGTCTTGATCCATGATAGACAGACAAGTTGACTATTCACTAACTCTGGGACTAGAAGCATTAACATCTGCTAACCATGTGTAGGTGACCATTAACATTTTGATTTGTTTGCCCAGAAAATTGCAGTGTACAAATTCATTTGAGTAGCGTGTAAAGGTGTGTCACTGTCAATCACATTTGTGACTCACACAAGCCCAGAAAATGAATTGACCCAATTTTCTGCAGTCCATGACAGTTTGTTTATCGATCCTTCTAAAAATCCCTCCACCACCCAGGTGAAATAGAGTAGAAGATGTGAGGACTGCAAGACTGGACAATCAGGGGCGGCTTCAGCCTGTCATTGATCTACACAGGATGGGTAGGAACTTGACAGCACTGTCTTGACTGTATACAGAAAGAGAATCCCTGCCTGATTCTGTTCTCTGGGCTAAACTGAGAACATCACAATGGTAATGGTATGGACTGAACCCCGTGACAAACATAATGACAAATTCATAAACACCTCTGCAGTTAGAACCAAGTCTGTGTTCCAACAAGCCACCACCTCCTCCTAGTACAGAATACCCGTTCTGGTACAGGAACACTGGTGTCATTGTTCAGAGAATACAAGCTAACTAGTAAATGTTGTAATCCAGACACATCAACAGTGTAATATCCAGATGACAGTTGATAATACTAAGTAAATACAAAAGTAACGTACTGTAGAATTAGCATTCATTTGATTTTATTTTACTAGGCACGTCAGTTAATTAAGAACAAATTCTTATTTTCAATGACGGCCTAGGAACAGTGAGTTTAACTGCCTTGTTCAGTGGCAGAGCGACAGATTTTTACCTTGTCAGCTCGGGAATTTAATCTCGCAAATTTCCAGTTACCCTGTCCAACGCTCTAACCACTAGGCTACCCTGACGCCACATTGTAGTGATGTTCATTGATATGCAATGTATTTGGAATATAACATGAATTATGATTCGACCAAGTGTCAGCCTTATTTTAAGGGCACCGGCTCGTCACAACAATGTACAAGAAGTTGACCTATTGTATTGTTATTGACCTATTTCTCATATTCGTTTTTTCCACATTGTAGCTAGTGTTCATCACTGATACAGGCAAGAGGTGCTTTCCTTGGCTCCCTATAAAAACTTCAGGGCCAACTGTTATATTGGTCGTCTAGTAGCCAGCTAGTGAGCATACGTGTAAACATTACAGCTAGGTTGTTCCAGACGTTGGTCAGTTACATTTCGTGGTACAGTAGTTAGCTAGCTAGCAACTACCTAACCTTTACTCTTCAGATAATGAGGTTTTCAGAAAAACAGCTGAATGCTAGCTAGCTAGCTACCTAACCTTTACTCTTCAGATAATGAGGTTTTCAGAAAAACAGCTGAATGCTAGCTAGCTAGCTAGCTACCTAACCTTTACTCTTCAGATAATGAGGTTTTCAGAAAAACAGCTGAATGCTAGCTAGCTAGCAAGCTACCTAACCTTTACTCTTCAGATAATGAGGTTTTCAGAAAAACAGCTGAATGGTAGCTAGCTAGCAACTACCTAACCTTTACTCTTCAGATAATGAGGTTTTCAGAAAAACTGCTGAATGCTAGCTAGCTACCAACTACCTAACCTTTACTCTTCAGATAATGAGGTTTTCAGAAAAACAGCTGAATGCTAGCTAGCTAGCAACTACCTAACCTTTACTCTTCAGATAATGAGGTTTTCAGAAAAACAGCTGAATGGTAGCTAGCTACCAACTACCTAACCTTTACTCTACTCTTCAGATACTGAGGTTTTCAGAAAAACAGCTGAATGCTAGCTAGCTAGCAACTACCTAACCTTTACTCCTCAGATAATGAGGTTTTCAGAAAAACAGCTGAATGGTAGCTAGCTAGCAACTACCTAACCTTTACTCTTCAGATAATGAGGTTTTCAGAAAAACTGCTGAATGCTAGCTAGCTAGCAACTACCTAACCTTTACTCTTCAGATAATGAGGTTTTCAGAAAAACAGCTGAATGGTAGCTAGCTAGCAACTACCTAACCTTTACTCTTCAGATAATGAGGTTTTCAGAAAAATAGCTGAATGCTAGCTAGCTAGCAACTACCTAACCTTTACTCTTCAGATAATGAGGTTTTCAGAAAAACAGCTGAATGCTAGCTAGCTAGCAACTACCTAACCTTTACTCTTCAGATAATGAGGTTTTCAGAAAAACAGCTGAATGGTAGCTAGCTAGCAACTACCTAACCTTTACTCTACTCTTCAGATAATGAGGTTTTCAGAAAAACAGCTGAATGGTAGCTAGCTAGCATAGTTACAGGTACTCATGCTTGAAAAAACTTTGGAACCAATTTTTCACAGTTGTTAATAGTGACTGGTATCTACCTGGCTAGCTAGCTTTCTAGCTTTATTGGTCCAGGGAGTAGGTTAGTCATTCTCTTGCGTCACTGACGAAACTCCAGTATTACCGCTAAACTCTGTATTCATGATCATTCAATTCCGTTGCATGAGAGGGAGTCGATGGTTCTCCAGCTGTGCACCGTAGCTATTATCGAAGCTATTAGCGTAGCTATTAGCGTAGCGAAGCTATTAGCAAAGCTTCCCTGACCCTGTTTTCGTTGTTGTTTTGTTTTGTTTACACACGGAGAAAGGGAGATATTCCCGCCCAGTTAATCAATTAATATTTATACGGACTCATACGTCGAACAAGCAGTTCTGCACCAGGAATTAGGTCAAAAATAATGGCGGCACTTCCTCTGGAGGGGAACCAATGTACGTGGTCTTGGGTGGGTTGAAGACCAATAGATCGGGAATCCATGGGCCCTTTCTTCAATTGTTAGACGGTGCATTATGTTTTGGCCAAATAGATGTCAATGTCTGATGCTCTTGGAGGGTGGGAGTCCCCCTGTTGGTTATACATCACAAAACTCTACACTTTTTTTCCTGAATTGTGCACTTGTCCACTTCCCACATGGTGGTCCTCTGTAGCTCAGGTGGTAGTCAGGGTTTGGGACAACCACCTCTCAGTAGATATAACATGTAGTTTAGGAGTCAGGGTTTGGGACAGACACCTCTCAGTAGATATAACATGTAGTTTAGGAGTCAGGGTTTGGGACAGACACCTCTCAGTAGAAATAACATGAAGTTTAGGAGTCAGGGTTTGGGACAGACACCTCTCAGTAGAAATAACATGATGTTTAGGAGTCAGGGTTTGGGACAGACACCTCTCAGTAGATATAACATGTAGTTTAGGAGTCAGGGTTTGGGACAGACACCTCTCAGTAGAAATAACATGAAGTTTAGGAGTCAGGGTTTGGGACAACCACCTCTCAGTAGGTATAACATGTAGTTTAGGAGTCAGGGTTTGAGACAGACACCTCTCAGTAGAAAATAGGTGTTTAAACAATGACTTTGTACTATATTAATGGAACAATATGTTTGGTATGCCCTTGGATTGAATTAGAACATATCATGATGTAAATTAATGGCCTACATTTGGAGACGTTTTAGGGAGTTGGTCTGCAATATGCATCACTTCTCCAAAATCATCCCTAGGGGTATTCATAGGAGATATCAAATCATCCATAGGATAATTCATAGGGGATATCAAATCATCCATAGGAGTATTCATAGGAGATATCAAATCATCCATAGGAGTATTCATAAGGATTATCAAATCATCCATAGGATAATTCATAGGGGATATCAAATCATCCATAGGATAATTCCCAGGGTATATCAAATCATCCATAGGAGTATTCATAGGGGATATCAAATCATCCATAAGAGTTTTCATAGGAGATATCAAATCATCCATAGGAGTATTCATAGGGAATATCAAATCATCCATAGGAGTATTCATAGGAGATATCAAATCATCCATAGGAATATTCATAGGAGATATCAAATCATCCATATGAGTTTTCATAGGAGATATCAAATCATCCATAGGAGTATTCATAGGAATATTCATAGGGGATATCAAATCATCCATAGGAGAATTAATAGGAGATATCAAATCATCCATAGGAATATTCATAGGGAATATCAAATCATCCATAGGAGTATTCATAGGAGATATCAAATGATCCATAAGAGTTTTCATAGGAGATATCAAATCATCCATAGGAGTATTCATAGGGAATATCAAATCATCCATAGGAGTATTCATAGGAGATATCAAATCATCCATTGGAGTATTCATATGAAAATATCAAATCATCCATAGGACTATTCATAGGGAATATCAAATCATCCCTAGGAGTATTCATAGGGAATATGAAATCATCCCTAGGAGTATTCATAGGGGATATCAAATCATCCATTGGATGATTTAGGGAATATCAAATCATCCATAGGAGTATTCATAGGAGATATTAAATCATCCATTGGAGTATTCATAGGAGATATCAAATCATCCATAGGAGTATTCATAGGAGATATCAAATCATCCATTGGAGTATTCATAGGAGATATCAAATCATCCATAGGAGTATTCATAGGAGATATCAAATCATCCATAGGAGTATTCATAGGAGATATCAAATCATCCATAGAGGTATTCATAGGAATATTCATAGGGGATATCAAATCATCCATAGGAGAATTAATAGGAGATATCAAATCATCCATAGGAATATTCATAGGGAATATCAAATCATCCATAGGAGAATTCATAGGAGATTACAAATGATCCATAAGAGTTTTCATAGGAGATATCAAATCATCCATAGGATAATTCATAGGGGATATCAAATCATCCATAGGATAATTCCCAGGGGATATCAAATCATCCATAGGAGTATTCATAGGGGATATCAAATGATCCATAAGAGTATTCATAGGAGATATCAAATGATCCATAAGAGTTTTCATAGGAGATATCAAATCATCCATAGGAGTATTCATAGGAATATTCATAGGGGATATCAAATCATCCATAGGAGAATTAATAGGAGATATCAAATCATCCATAGGAATATTCATAGGAAATATCAAATCATCCATAGGAGTATTCATAGGGAATATCAAATCATCCATAGGAGTATTCATAGGAGATATCAAATCATCCATAGGAGTATTCATAGGGAATATCAAATCATCCATAGGAGTATTCATAGGAGATATCAAATCATCCATTGGAGTATTCATATGAAAATATCAAATCATCCATAGGACTATTCATAGGGAATATCAAATCATCCCTAGGAGTATTCATAGGGAATATCAAATCATCCCTAGGAGTATTCATAGGGGATATTAAATCATCCATTGGAGTATTCATAGGAGATATCAAATCATCCATAGGAGTATTCATAGGAGATATTAAATCATCCATTGGAGTATTCATAGGAGATATCAAATCATCCATAGGAGTATTCATAGGAGATATCAAATCATCCATTGGAGTATTCATAGGAGATATCAAATCATCCATAGGAGTATTCATAGGAGATATCAAATCATCCATAGGAGTATTCATAGGAGATATCAAATCATCCATAGGAGTATTCATAGGAATATTCATAGGGGATATCAAATCATCCATAGGAGAATTAATAGGAGATATCAAATCATCCATAGGAATATTCATAGGGAATATCAAATCATCCATAGGAGTATTCATAGGAGATTACAAATGATCCATAAGAGTTTTCATATGAGATATCAAATCATCCATAGGAGTATTCATAGGGAATATCAAATCATCCATAGGAGTATTCATAGGAGATATCAAATCATCCATTGGAGTATTCATAGGAAAATATCAAATCATCCATATGAGTATTCATAGGAGATATCAAATGATCCATAAGAGTATTCATAGGAGATATCAAATGATCCATAAGAGTTTTCATAGGAGATATCAAATCATCCATAGGAGTATTCATAGGAATATTCATAGGGGATATCAAATCATCCATAGGAGAATTAATAGGAGATATCAAATCATCCATAGGAATATTCATAGGAGATATCAAATCATCCATAGGAGTATTCATAGGGAATATCAAATCATCCATAGGAGTATTCATAGGAGATATCAAATCATCCATAGGACTATTCATAGGGAATATCAAATCATCCATAGGAGTATTCATAGGAGATATCAAATCATCCATTGGAGTATTCATATGAAAATATCAAATCATCCATAGGACTATTCATAGGGAATATCAAATCATCCATAGGAATATTCATAGGAGATATCAAATCATCCATAGGAGTATTCATAGGGAATATCAAATCATCCATAGGAGTATTCATAGGAGATATCAAATCATCCATAGGAGTATTCATAGGGAATATCAAATCATCCATAGGAGTATTCATAGGAGATATCAAATCATCCATTGGAGTATTCATATGAAAATATCAAATCATCCATAGGACTATTCATAGGGAATATCAAATCATCCCTAGGAGTATTCATAGGGAATATCAAATCATCCCTAGGAGTATTCATAGGGGATATTAAATCATCCATTGGAGTATTCATAGGAGATATCAAATCATCCATAGGAGTATTCATAGGAGATATTAAATCATCCATTGGATTATTCATAGGAGATATCAAATCATCCATAGGAGTATTCATAGGAGATATCAAATCATCCATTGGTGTATTCATAGGAGATATCAAATCATCCATAGGAGTATTCATAGGAGATATCAAATCATCCATAGGAGTATTCATAGGAGATATCAAATCATCCATAGGAGTATTCATAGGAGATATCAAATCATCCATAGGAGTATTCATAGGAATATTCATAGGGGATATCAAATCATCCATAGGAGAATTAATAGGAGATATCAAATCATCCATAGGAATATTCATAGGGAATATCAAATCATCCATAGGAGTATTCATAGGAGATTACAAATGATCCATAAGAGTTTTCATATGAGATATCAAATCATCCATAGGAGTATTCATAGGGAATATCAAATCATCCATAGGAGTATTCATAGGAGATATCAAATCATCCATTGGAGTATTCATAGGAAAATATCAAATCATCCATATGAGTATTCATAGGAGATATCAAATGATCCATAAGAGTATTCATAGGAGATATCAAATGATCCATAAGGGTTTTCATAGGAGATATCAAATCATCCATAGGAGTATTCATAGGAATATTCATAGGGGATATCAAATCATCCATAGGAGAATTAATAGGAGATATCAAATCATCCATAGGAATATTCATAGGAGATATCAAATCATCCATAGGAGTATTCATAGGGAATATCAAATCATCCATAGGAGTATTCATAGGAGATATCAAATCATCCATAGGAGTATTCATAGGGAATATCAAATCATCCATAGGAGTATTCATAGGAGATATCAAATCATCCATTGGAGTATTCATATGAAAATATCAAATCATCCATAGGACTATTCATAGGGAATATCAAATCATCCATAGGAATATTCATAGGAGATATCAAATCATCCATAGGAGTATTCATAGGGAATATCAAATCATCCATAGGAGTATTCATAGGAGATATCAAATCATCCATTGGAGTATTCATATGAAAATATCAAATCATCCATAGGACTATTCATAGGGAATATCAAATCATCCCTAGGAGTATTCATAGGGAATATCAAATCATCCCTAGGAGTATTCATAGGGGATATTAAATCATCCATTGGAGTATTCATAGGAGATATCAAATCATCCATAGGAGTATTCATAGGAGATATTAAATCATCCATTGGATTATTCATAGGAGATATCAAATCATCCATAGGAGTATTCATAGGAGATATCAAATCATCCATTGGTGTATTCATAGGAGATATCAAATCATCCATAGGAGTATTCATAGGAGATATCAAATCATCCATAGGAGTATTCATAGGAGATATCAAATCATCCATAGGAGTATTCATAGGAATATTCATAGGGGATATCAAATCATCCATAGGAGAATTAATAGGAGATATCAAATCATCCATAGGAATATTCATAGGGAATATCAAATCATCCATAGGAGTATTCATAGGAGATTACAAATTATCCATAAGAGTTTTCATAGGAGATATCAAATCATCCATAGGAGTATTCATAGGGAATATCAAATCATCCATAGGAGTATTCATAGGAAAATATCAAATCATCCATAGGACTATTCATAGGGAATATCAAATCATCCCTAGGAGTATTCATAGGGAATATCAAATCATCCCTAGGAGTATTCATAGGGGATATCAAATCATCCATTGGATGATTTAGGGAATATCAAATCATCCATAGGAGTATTCATAGGAGATATCAAATCATCCATTGGAGTATTCATAGGAGATATCAAATCATCCATAGGAGTATTCATAGGAGATATCAAATCATCCATTGGAGTATTCATAGGAGATATCAAATCATCCATAGGAGTATTCATAGGAGATATCAAATCATCCATAGGAGTATTCATAGGAGATATCAAATCATCCATAGGAGTATTCATAGGAGATATCAAATCATCCATCGGAGTATTGATAGGAGATAGTGAGCCATTTCAGGAAACAGACAACGTGTCATCCAGTGAGTCTAAAGGAGGATCAATACTGTCTTTTAGGCCTATTAATTAAGCATAAACTACTACTACATGGGAAAAGCTGTGTCTGTGTGATTATTCATGCTATGCCATGTGGTGCTACATTAGGGCTAAGGGTTACAACATAGAGGATGATCTAATTGGAACAAGGTGAACACAGAGATTTCAGTTAGTGAATATGAGGGGGGGGGGGGGGCAGGGGGGCGGGGCGAATGAGGCTGAGCAGAACATTAAGGTTACTGTACAGACAACTATTGTATGTTTTTAATATTCCATCTTTTTGGTTTGTTTGCCATCTCCCGTGTCCTTGGTCGTGAGACATGTTAGGCTGCTTTCTCACAAACAGACAAGCAGATAGATAACGTTAGACAGATGCCAAGCTGCGTGACCAGTAATAACATTGAAGAGAAGAAGGAGGAGGGGACAGGGACACCACCCGTTCCCGCGTTACCAGTGAATTCCTCAGCTTTTGCCTGGCGCGTGCCAGCACATTTAGTCATTCAGTCAGAGCTCCAATACACACTCTACCAGAGAGAGAGAGAGGAGAGATAGAGGAGAGAGAGAGGGGAGAGAGAGAGATGAGAAAGGAGAGAGAGAGGGAGAGAGAGGAGAGATAGAGGAGAGAGAAAGAGAGGAGAGAGAAAGAGAGAGGAGAGAGAAAGGAAGAGAGAGGAGAGAGAGAGGAGAGAAAGAGAGATAGAGGAGAGCGAGAGGGGAGAGAGAGATAAGAGAAAGGAGAGAGAGAGAGAGATAGGGAGAGAGATAGAGGAGAGAGAGAGATAGAGAGAGAGGGAGATAGAGGAGAGAGAGAGAGAGAGAGAGAGAGAGAGAGAGAGAGAGAGAGAGAAAAGGGAGAGAGATAGAGAGAGAGAGAGAGGAGAGAGAAAGGAAGAGAGGAGAGAGAAAGAGAGAGAGAGGAGAGAGAGGAGAGATAGAGATAGAGACAGAGAGAGGAGAAAGAGAGAGAGAGAGAGAGAGAGAGAGAGAGAGAGAGAGAGGAGAGAGAGATAGGAGAGAGAGGAGAAAGAGAGATAGAGAGAGAGACAGAGAGAGGAGAAAGAGACAGAGAGAGGAGAAAGAGAGAGAGAGCTGACAGGCAGAGAGCTCTCGGGAAACGTAACCACCACTCTCTCTTCCCCGCGTAAAACCAGTCTCTCGATTGCTCTCTCCGACGGTGCCAAGTCTGTTGGAAGTCGACGAGGAGAAACCGTTGGACTCTCACTGAAACCAACTGCAAGCAACGAGGGAAAGAGAAGAGGACGACTTGTTAAAATATCATCCGTCGGTTAGATGTAAAGTAGGCTATAGGGGAGGCTGAAATCTAACTTGTGACATACTGAAGAAAATCCGAGTTTCTCTCTCCAGTTAGACCCGCTACCGGGGGTTAACACAACGGCTCCGTGTCGACATGGATAAAGTTAGACATTGGCTATTAGCTGCCATCAGCTTGTTGTTAACGGTTCGAGGAGAAGCCTATAAAGGTAAGACGAAATTATATATATATATATTTTTTTTTTTAAATTGTAAATGCAACCTGTCTTTCTGTGTTTAAATTTACGTCAGGAACACTACGTTGTTACACTGGTTGTCGTTCAGATTCTCTGTGTTTACATCGTGTCACACTTGACTTTTCTTTCATTCTTAGAAATCGGTCAAACTATTTATTTTTGACTTGGACCACAACAGTGGTGTTGGATGCGTTGTGTTGAGCGGTTAAAACAGTTAAACACGCCAGCCGTAATAACTTGTAATGTGATTAACCTGAAATGATCCTGCCACTTGCAAATGTAAAGGTTTCTATTTCCGTTACTTAGCCGAGTGTTGTTGTCAGGTGAATTGATAACATATTATGGTAACATCGTGTCGTTTAGTAACACTTCTTTGGGAACTCCATTAGATATACATTGTCGCGCTATGCGTAAAAGAGTAACATTTCGCTATGCGTAAAAGAGTTTCGCTACGCTCGACATTGCGCTATTGATTTCCCAATTCTGCTGTCTGCATTCTCAACTCAATTTGTTAATAAATTCAGGCTATAATCTAGAGTCAACCCAAACCCACAAGCATCTGTTTTCATCCAAATCGTGTATTATATATATATATATTTTTGGGGGGGGGCAATAATAGTCACGTGAGTTTAGAGATTAGAAAGAGATAAGAACCTACGCAATGAAGACACCACATTCAATAACTTCATGAGTTGGTTTCAACGTCATCGACATAATAAAATATAGGCTACTTTAACTTTCATATGTTATTGATAAGTTGTTGTGAAACAGGTCAATATGAACCGCCGTTCATTCCGTTAGTGGGCAACCGACTTTAGCCCGTGAGTGCTTGACGAAACGGGCAGAGTGTGGGAAGCCACCCAATGCAATACAATACACCAATATATCGTGCGATCAGGGCTAATTGATTTACATTAAAGCACTTTCATTTCTGTTTATTTAAAAACAAATATATATAAATAATTTTCACTGTGTAGTGAGGGAAGAGAAGTTTTAATGCGTTTACATCTTGGCAAATCACCTGGAATTCATCTGTCTGTGCTTTATGATAAAAAAAGTGATTTATTTTTTAGCAGCCAGCCAATAGAAAACGGACAGTCGTATGTTTCTCGACAAAAAAATAAATAAAGATCTCATTTTTTTTCTCATAATTGCGTCACAATGAAGGTTTTCATTACTGTTATTTCAGTAGGTTTAAACAGTGTAACTTTAGGTCCATGTTTTTTTAAATTTTTTAAATATAGTATCATTGTATAGCCTAATGGTGTAATATGTCGGTGTAATTCAATTCATCCGATGTGATTCTTGTAGTTGTAAACTTCCCTTTAAATGATTAGAGTATATCTTAACATTAATGCAGACCTGTTCATTGTGTTCGCCATTCATCCATGGATCACTACTGTAAAGCTCAGTTCCCAGAACTATCACATGTAAATCTATACATTTACATACACAAAAGTACATAAAACTAAAACAACAAATAACGTTTTTTTGTTGTTGTTCAGGTTCACCCTACTTGCTATTTAAACAACGCCACACTAAAGTCATAATATTACTACTGTAGAGGATTAATGTTGTAGAGGTGTAAAGTAAAGCTCACCGAAGTTCATTCTAATTGTATGGTAAAAGCTACAGTGTTCTCCCTACTCCTTTTACCCCGATGGGACTTACAATTGTATTATTCATCTCCTAAAAAGGGGTCATTTGAGCAGTCTGGACAATAGATCTATAGTCTGTATGTTAGCAGGATATTATGTTCATTCTGATCAATCATCTTCATGAATAGTAAATGCAGAGACCCGTGTTTTTAGTAGTGTTTTAATGTCGGCCCTTATCACCTTATTCACAAAAAAGCTTTTCACGTTAAGGAGTAACTCAGAGCGGCAGGTAGCCTAGTGGTTAGGGCCTAGTGGTTAGGGCCTAGTGGTTAGGGTCTAGTGGTTAGGGCCTAGTGGTTAGGGCCTAGTGGTTAGGGCCTAGTGGTTAGGGCCTAGTGGTTAGGGCTTAGTGGTTAGGGCCTAGTGGTTAGGGCGTTGGACTCGTAACCTGAAGGATGCAAGATCGAATCCCCACAGCCGACAAGGTAAAAAATCTGTTGTTCTGCCCCTGAATAAGGCAGTTAACCCTCTGTTCCCCGGTAGGCCTTCATTGAACATATGAATTTGTTCTTAACTGTCCTGCCTGGTGAAATAAAGGTACAATAACAATAAAAGGGTTTATAAAGTCACTGGAAAACAATGTGTCTGAAGGTTTTGGACATGTTTTTATAAGGTTAGATATAGTACATTTAGTTAACAGGGAAAGAGAGCAGAGAAGCCTGTCTTTTTTCGTTGTGGTGGGTAGACTGATGCTGTGTGTGTGTGTGTGTGTGTGTGGTGTTTGTGTTCTATATGTGAGGGTGTAGTTCCTCGGAGGGCCTGATGGGGGCAGCATGGTACACTTATTAGAGTCATCATCTGTTCTGCACTCAGAGTAAGAAGATCATAACGGCTTGAAGAGTGAGACCACGAGTCAGGTACATCGTGTTAGGTGTTATCTGGTGTGTGGTGAGCAACCACGGTTTCACCTTGGTGAACAATTGTCATTCGGTTGTTTGTTTGAAATCCTGTATTTCTCAGACTGTGGGCATATGGTTAACATTTTCAGTCAAGTAAGATTTTTTTTTAAATGCAACCAACTTTAAATGATTACATACCAATTGATTTATATCAACATCAGAAAAGCAAAACATTTCAAGACATCCCTCATCAAATGTTTCTGGACTCATTTCAGTCTTTTCTATGTGAGGGTTTATCAGTCTTGACTTGTGGTGTAAATTGGCAGCATGATGAAGGGAGTGTGTGTCTGTGTGTCTGTGTGAGTTTTAGTGTGTGTGTGTGTGTGTGTCTGTGCGTGTGTGTGTGTGTGTGTGAGTTTTAGTGGGTTTGTGTGCTGTGTGAGTTTTAGTGTGTGTGTGTCTGTGTGAGTGAGTTTGTTTTAGTGTGTGTGTGTGTGTCTGTGTGTGTGAGTTTTAGTGGGTGTGTGTCTGTGTGAGTTTTAGTGTGTGTTTTAGTTTTAGTGTGTGTGTGTGAGTTTCAGTGTGTGTGTGTGTGTGTGTGTGTGTGAGTTTCAGTGTGTGTGTGTGTGTGTGTGTGAGTTTCAGTGTGTGTGTGTGTGTGTGTGTGTGTGAGTTTCAGTGTGTGTGTGTGTGTGTGTGTGAGTTTCAGTGTGTGTGTGTGTGTGTGTGAGTTTCAGTGTGTGTGTGTTGGTGTATTAGGGGGAGATTTATAGACGAGGTGTGCTACGCTCCAGGTTCCCCCTGGCACTCAGGTCGTCGATAAATGTGGTTCCTAATTGCATGAGTGTGTGTAAAGATATAAAGTAGGAACTAATCAATCAGAGCTCCTCCCCCTTCCCCACTGCATGCATCCTAAAAGTCGAATGTGGTCTCCTCTCTCCTGTCTCCTCTCTCCTCTCTCCTCTCCCCCAGGCTGCATATTAATACTCTAATGTAGTCTCCTCTCCCTCTGGCTGCATCCTAATACTCCAATGTAGTCTCCTCTCCCCTTGGCTGCATCCTAATACTCTAATGTAGTCTCCTCTCCCTCTGGCTGCATCCTAATACTCTAATGTAGTCTCCTCTCTCCTCTCCCCCTGGCTGCATCCTAATACTCTAATGTAGTCTCCTCTCTCCTCTCCCCCTGGCTGCATCCTAATACTCTAATGTAGTCTCCTCTCCCTCTGGCTGTATCCTAATACTCTAATGTAGTCTCCTCTCCCTCTGGCTATATCCTAATACTCTAATGTAGCCTCCGCTCTCCCCCTGGCTGCATCCAGGGGGAGAGTGTGTGAGTTTCAGTGTGCTGCATCTCAGTGCTAGAGGCGTCACTACAGACCCTGGTTCAGAGGTCTAAGACACTGCATCTCAGTGCTAGAGGCGTCACTACAGACCCTGGTTCAGCGGTCTAAGACACTGCATCTCAGTGCTAGAGGTGTCACTACAGACCCTGGTTCAGAGGTCTAAGGGCACTGCATCTCAGTGCTAGAGGTGTCACTACAGACCCTGGTTCAGAGGTCTAAGGGCACTGTAGTCTCCTCTCTCGCCCTGGCTGCATCCTAATACTCTAATGTAGTCTCCTCTCCCTCTGGCTGTATCCTAATACTCGAATGTAGTCTCCTCTCCCTCTGGCTGTATCCTAATACTCGAATGTAGTCTCCTCTCTCCTCTCCCCCTGGCTGCATCCTAATACTCTAATGTAGTCTCCTCTCCCCCTGGCTGCATCCTAATACTCTAATGTAGTCTCCTCTCCCCCTGGCTGCATCCTAATACTCTAATGTAGTCTCCTCTCCCCCTGGCTGCATCCTAATACTCTAATGTAGTCTCCTCTCCCCCTGGCTGCATCCTAATACTCTAATGTAGTCTCCTCTCCCCCTGGCTGCATCCTAATACTCTAATGTAGTCTCCTCTCTCACCCTGGCTGCATCCTAATAGTCTAATGTAGTCTCCTCTCCCCCTGGCTGCATCCTAATACTCTAATGTAGTCTCCTCTCTCCTCTCCCCCTGGCTGCATCCCAATACTCTAATGTAGTCTCCTCTCCCTCTGGCTGCATCCTAATACTCTAATGTAGTCTCCTCTCCCCCTGGCTGCATCCTAATACTCTAATGTAGTCTCCTCTCCCCCTGGCTGCATCCTAATAC
>NC_088415.1:91825361-91835361 GCF_034236695.1 Oncorhynchus nerka
ACCCTGGTTCAGCGGTCTAAGACACTGCATCTCAGTGCTAGAGGTGTCACTACAGACCCTGGTTCAGCGGTCTAAGACACTGCATCTCAGTGCTAGAGGTGTCACTACAGACCCTGGTTCAGAGGTCTAAGACACTGCATCTCAGTGCTAGAGGTGTCACTACAGACCCTGGTTCAGAGGTCTAAGGGCACTGCATCTCAGTGCTAGAGGTGTCACTACAGACCCTGGTTCAGAGGTCTAAGGGCACTGCATCTCAGTGCTAGAGGTGTCACTACAGACCCTGGTTCAGAGGTCTAAGACACTGCATCTCAGTGCATCACTACAGACCCTGGTTCAGAGGTCTAAGGCATCTCAGTGCTAGAGGCGTCACTACAGACCCTGGTTCAGCGGTCTAAGACACTGCATCTCAGTGCTAGAGGCGTCACTACAGACCCTGGTTCAGAGGTCTAAGGGCACTGCATCTCAGTGCTAGAGGTGTCACTACAGACCCTGGTTCAGTGGTCTAAGGCACTGCATCTCAGTGTTAGAGGTCTCACTACAGACCCTGGTTCAGAGGTCTAAGACATCTCAGTGCTAGAGGCGTCACTACAGACCCTGGTTCAGCGGTCTAAGACACTGCATCTGAGTGCTAGAGGCGTCACTACAGACCCTGGTTCAGAGGTCTAAGGCATATCAGTGCTAGAGGCGTCACTACAGACCCTGGTTCAGAGGTCTAAGACATCTCAGTGCTAGAGGTGTCACTACAGACCCTGGTTCAGAGGTCTAAGACATCTCAGTGCTAGAGGTGTCACTACAGACCCTGGTTCAGAGGTCTAAGACACTGCATCTCAGTGCTAGAGGTGTCACTACAGACCCTGGTTCAGAGGTCTAAGGGCACTGCATCTCAGTGCATCACTACAGACCCTGGTTCAGAGGTCTAAGACAGTGTATCTCAGTGCATCACTACAGACCCTGGTTCAGAGGTCTAAGACACTGCATCTCAGTGCTAGAGGCGTCACTACAGACCCTGGTTCAGAGGTCTAAGACACTGCATCTCAGTGCTAGAGGTGTCACTACAGACCCTGGTTCAATCCTGGGCTGAATCACAACCGGCTGTGATCGGGAGTCCTGTAGGGCAGCGCACATTTGGCCCAGCATCGTCCGGATTAGGGAGAGGGGTTTGGCCGGGTTTTCATTGTAAAATAATAATTTGTTCTTAACTGACTTTCTTGGTTCCATAAAAATACATAAAAGTAGGATTGGGAATTGCCAGGGATCCCTGATGTCACGATACGATATTGTGACGATAATTAGGTGCCGATGCGATATGTATTGTGATTCTCACAATTCTATATGCAGGATATTGTGATTTGATATTGCGATATGATGAACATATTACTCACCATATATGTCTGTTGCAGAGAGATGAGCGAGAGAGAAAACTAGTCAGGGAAATAAAAGTAGCTGAAACCATGTTGCCGCACTATTTAAAAAGAAGATGGAGAACAACCTATTGGTAACGAGTGTGCTGCGAGTCAGGAAGCAAGTTCAGGGAGTATATCATTTAATAAACAAATGAACAAAATAAGAAACGCGACCAACGCAAAGACAGGAAACTGAAACTGAAAACAATAACACCTGGGGAAGGAACCAAAGGAAGTGACATATATAGGGAAGGAACCAAAGGGAGTGACATATATAGGGAAGGAACCAAAGGGAGGGACATATATAGGGAAGGAACCAAAGGGAGTGACATATATAGGGAAGGAACCAAAGGGAGGGACATATATAGGGAAGGAACCAAAGGGAGTGACATATATAGGGAAGGAACCAAAGGGAGTGACATATATAGGGAAGGAACCAAAGGGAGTGACATATATAGGGAAGGAACCAAAGGGAGTGACATATATAGGGAAGGAACCAAAGGGAGTGACATATATAGGGAAGGAACCAAAGGGAGTGACATATATAGGGAAGGAACCAAAGGGAGTGACATATATAGGGAAGGAACCAAAGGGAATGACATATATAGGGAAGGAACCAAAGGAAGTGACATATATAGGGAAGGAACCAAAGGGAGTGACATATATAGGGAAGGAACCAAAGGGAGGGACATATATAGGGAAGGAACCAAAGGGAGTGACATATATAGGGAAGGAACCAAAGGGAGTGACATATATAGGGAAGGAACCAAAGGGAGGGACATATATAGGGAAGGAACCAAAGGGAGGGACATATATAGGGAAGGAACCAAAGGGAAGTGACATATATAGGGAAGGAACCAAAGGGAGAGACATATATAGGGAAGGAACCAAAGGGAGTGACATATATAGGGAAGGAACCAAAGGGAGTGACATATATAGGGAAGGAACCAAAGGGAGTGACATATATAGGGAAGGAACCAAAGGGAGGGACATATATAGGGAAGGAACCAAAGGGAGAGACATATATAGGGAAGGAACCAAAGGGAGGGACATATATAGGGAAGGAACCAAAGGGAGGGACATATATAGGGAAGGAACCAAAGGGAGAGGCATATATAGGGAAGGAACCAAAGGAGGGACATATAGGGAAGGAACCAAAGGGAGTGACATATATAGGGAAGGAACCAAAGGGAGTGACATATATAGGGAAGGAACCAAAGGGAGAGACATATATAGGGAAGGAACCAAAGGGAGGGACATATATAGGGAAGGAACCAAAGGGAGAGACATATATAGGGAAGGAACCAAAGGGAGAGACATATATAGGGAAGGAACCAAAGGGAGGGACATATATAGGGAAGGAACCAAAGGGAGAGACATATATAGGGAAGGAACCAAAGGGAGAGACATATATAGGGAAGGAACCAAAGGGAGTGACATATATAGGGAAGGAACCAAAGGGAGGGACATATATAGGGAAGGAACCAAAGGGAGGGACATATACCTTTATATATATAGGTGGCGAATCGCATCTCTGCATGTCTGGCAGACATATCAGTGTGGATGACGGATCACCACCTCAAGCTGAACCTCGGCAAGACGGAGCTGCTCTTCCTCCCGGGGAAGGACTGCCCGTTCCATGATCTCGCCATCACGGTTGACAACTCCATCGTGTCCTCCTCCCAGAGCGCTAAGAACCTTGGCGTGATCCTGGACAACACCCTGTCGTTCTCAACTAACATCAAGGCGGTGGCCCGTTCCTGTAGGTTCATGCTCTACAACATCCGCAGAGTACGACCCTGCCTCACACAGGAAGCGGCGCAGGTCCTAATCCAGGCACTTGTCATCTCCCGTCTGGATTACTGCAACTCGCTGTTGGCTGGGCTCCCTGCCTGTGCCATTAAACCCCTACAACTCATCCAGAACGCCGCAGCCCGTCTGGTGTTCAACCTTCCCAAGTTCTCTCACGTCACCCCGCTCCTCCGCTCTCTCCACTGTCTTCCAGTTGAAGCTCGCATCCGCTACAAGACCATGGTGCTTGCCTACGGAGCTGTGAGGGGAACGGCACCTCAGTACCTCCAGGCTCTGATCAGGCCCTACACCCAAACAAGGGCACTGCGTTCATCCACCTCTGGCCTGCTCGCCTCCCTACCACTGAGGAAGTCCAGTTCCCGCTCAGCCCAGTCAAAACTGTTCGCTGCTCTGGCCCCCCAATGGTGGAACAAACTCCCTCACGACACCAGGACAGCGGAGTCAATCACCACCTTCCGGAGACACCTGAAACCCCACCTCTTTAAGGAATACCTAGGATAGGATAAAGTAATCCTTCTCACCCCCCTTAAAAGACTTAGATGCACTATTGTAAAGTGGCTGTTCCACTGGATGTCATAAGGTGAAAGCAACAATTTGTAAGTCGCTCTGGATAAGAGCGTCTGCTAAATGACTTAAATGTAAATGTAAATATAGGGAAGGAACCAAAGGGAGAGACATATATAGGGAAGGAACCAAAGGGAGTGACATATATAGGGAAGGAACCAAAGGGAGAGACATATATAGGGAAGGAACCAAAGGGAGAGACATATATAGGGAAGGAACCAAAGGGAGGGACATATATAGGGGAAGGAACCAAAGGGAGGGACATATATAGGGAAGGAACCAAAGGGAGAGACATATATAGGGAAGGAACCAAAGGGAGGGACATATATAGGGAAGGAACCAAAGGGGAGAGACATATATAGGGAAGGAACCAAAGGGAGAGACATATATAGGGAAGGAACCAAAGGGAGAGACATATATAGGGAAGGAACCAAAGGGAGAGACATATATAGGGAAGGAACCAAAGGGAGAGACATATATAGGGAAGGAACCAAAGGGAGAGACATATATAGGGAAGGAACCAAAGGGAGAGACATATATAGGGAAGGAACCAAAGGGAGAGACATATATAGGGAAGGAACCAAAGGGAGAGACATATATAGGGAAGGAACCAAAGGGAGAGACATATATAGGGAAGGAACCAAAGGGAGAGACATATATAGGGAAGGAACCAAAGGGAGAGACATATTTTATTTTTTATTTATTTCACCTTTATTTAACCAGGTAGGCTAGTTGAGAACAAGTTCTCATTTGCAACTGCGACCTGGCCAAGATAAAGCATAGCAGTGTGAACAGACAACACAGAGTTACACATGGAGTAAACAATTAACAAGTCAATAACACAGTAGAAAACAAATGGGCAGTCTATATACAATGTGTGCAAAAGGCATGAGGAGGTAGGCGAATAATACAATTTTGCAGATTAACACTGGAGTGATAAATGATCAGATGGTCATGTACAGGTAGAGATATTGGTGTGCAAAAGAGCAGAAAAGTAAATAAATAAAAAACAGTATAAAAACAGTATGGGAATGAGGTAGGTGAAAATGGGTGGGCTATTTACCAATAGACTATGTACAGCTGCAGCGATCGGTTAGCTGCTCGGATAGCTGATGTTTGAAGTTGGTGAGGGAGATAAAGTCTCCAACTTCAGCGATTTTTGCAGTTCGTTCCAGTCACAGGCAGCAGAGTACTGAACGAAAGGCGGCCAAATGAGGTGTTGGCTTTAGGGATGATCAGTGAGATACACCTGCTGGAGCGCGTGCTACGGATGGGTGTTGCCATCGTGACCAGTGAACTGAGATAAGGCGGAGCTTTACCTAGCATGGACTTGTAGATGACCTGGAGCCAGTGGGTCTGGCGACGAATATGTAGCGAGGGCCAGCCGACTAGAGCATACAAGTCGCAGTGGTGGGTGGTATAAGGTGCTTTGGTGACAAAACGGATGGCACTGTGATAGACTGCATCCAGTTTGCTGAGTAGAGTGTTGGAAGCCATTTTGTAGATGACATCGCCGAAGTCGAGGATCGGTAGGATAGTCAGTTTTACTAGGTAAGCTTGGCGGCGTGAGTGAAGGAGGCTTTGTTGCGGAATAGAAAGCCGACTCTTGATTTGATTTTCGATTGGAGATGTTTGATGTGAGTCTGGAAGGAGAGTTTGCAGTCTAGCCAGACACCTAGGTACTTATAGATGTCCACATATTCAAGGTCGGAACCATCCAGGGTGGTGATGCTAGTCGGGCATGCGGGTGCAGGCAGCGATCGGTTGAAAAGCATGCATTTGGTTTTACTCGCGTTTAAGAGCAGTTGGAGGCCACGGAAGGAGTGCTGTATGGCATTGAAGCTCGTTTGGAGGTTAGATAGCACAGTGTCCAATGACGGGCCGAAAGTATATAGAATGGTGTCGTCTGCGTAGAGGTGGATCAGGGAATCGCCCGCAGCAAGAGCAACATCATTGATATATACAGAGAAAAGAGTCGGCCCGAGAATTGAACCCTGTGGCACCCCCATAGAGACTGCCAGAGGACCGGACAGCATGCCCTCCGATTTGACACACTGAACTCTGTCTGCAAAGTAATTGGTGAACCAGGCAAGGCAGTCATCCGAGAAACCGAGGCTATTGAGTCTGCCGATAAGAATATGGTGATTGACAGAGTCGAAAGCCTTGGCGAGGTCGATGAAGACGTTTGCACAGTACTGTCTTTTATCGATGGCGGTTATGATATCGTTTAGTACCTTGAGCGTGGCTGAGGTGCACCCGACCGGCTCGGAAACCAGATTGCACAGCGGAGAAGGTACGGTGGGATTCGAGATGGTCAGTGACCTGTTTATTGACTTGGGTTTCGAAGACCTTAGATAGGCAGGGCAGAATGGATATAGGTCTGTAACAGTTTGGGTCCAGGGTGTCTCCCCCTTTGAAGAGGGGGATGACTGCGGCAGCTTTCCAATCCTTGGGGATCTCAGACGATATGAAAGAGAGGTTGAACAGGCTGGTAATAGGGGTTGCGACAATGGCGGCAGATAGTTTCAGAAATAGAGGGTCCAGATTGTCAAGCCCAGCTGATTTGTATGGGTCTAGGTTTTGCAGCTCTTTCAGAACATCTGCTATCTGGATTTGGGTAAAGGAGAACCTGGAGAGGCTTGGGCGAGGAGCTGCGGGGGGGGCGGAGCTGTTGGCCGAGGTTGGAGTAGCCAGGCGGAAGGCATGGCCAGCCGTTGAGAAGTGCTTATTGAAGCTTTCGATAATCGTGGATTTATCGGTGGAGACCGTGTTACCTAGCCTCAGTGCAGTGGGCAGCTGGGAGGAGGTGCTCTTGTTCTCCATGGACTTCACAGTGTCCCAGAACTTTTGGAGTTGGAGCTACAGGATGCAAACTTCTGCCTGAAGAAGCTGGCCTTAGCTTTCCTGACTGACTGCGTGTATTGGTTCCTGACTTCCCTGAACAGTTGCATATCACGGGGCTATTCGATGCTATTGCAGTCCGCCACAGGATGTTTTTGTGCTGGTCGAGGCAGTCAGGTCTGGAGTGAACCAAGGGCTGTATCTGTTCTTGGTTCTGCATTTTTGAACGGAGCATGCTTATCTAAAATGGTGAGGAAGTTACTTTTAAAGAATGACCAGGCATCCTCAACTGACGGGATGAGGTCAATGTCCTTCCAGGATACCCGGGCCAGGTCGATTAGAAAGGCCTGCTCACAGAAGTGTTTTAGGGAGCGTTTGACAGTGATGAGGGGTGGTCGTTTGACTGCGGCTCCGTGGTGGATACAGGCAATGAGGCAGTGATCGCAGAGATCCTGGTTGAAGACAGCGGAGGTGTATTTGGAGGGCCAGTTGGTCAGGATGACGTCTATGAGGGTGCCCTTGTTTACAGAGTTAGGGTTGTACCTGGTGGGTTCCTTGATGATTTGAGTGAGATTGAGGGCATCTAGCTTACATTGTAGGACTGCCGGGGTGTTAAGCATATCCCAGTTTAGGTCACCTAACAGAACAAACTCTGAAGCTAGATGGGGGGCGATCAATTCACAAATGGTGTCCAGGGCACAGCTGGGAGCTGAGGGTGGTCGGTAGCAGGCGGCAACAGTGAGAGACTTATTTCTGGAGAGGGTAATTTTCAAAATTAGTAGTTCGAACTGTTTGGGTATGGACCTGGAAAGTATGACATTACTTTGCAGGCTATCTCTGCAGTAGACTGCAACTCCGCCCCTTTGGCAGTTCTATCTTGACGGAAGATGTTATAGTTGGGTATGGAAATCTCTGAATTTTTGGTGGCCTTCCTGAGCCAGGATTCAGACACGGCAAGGACATCAGGGTTAGCAGAGTGTGCTAAAGCAGTGAGTAAAACAAACTTAGGGAGGAGGCTTCTGATGTTGACATGCATAAAACCAAGGCTTTTTCGATCACAGAAGTCAACAAATGAGGGTACCTGGGGACATGCAGGGCCTGGGTTTACCTCCACATCACCCGCGGAACAGAGAAGGAGTAGTATGAGGGTGCGGCTAAAGGCTATCAAAACTGGTCGCCTAGAGCGTTGGGGGCAGAGGATAAGAGGAGCAGGTTTCTGGGCATGGTAGAATATATTCAGGGCATAATGCGCAGACAGGGGTATGGTGGGGTGCGGGTACAGCGGAGGTAGGCCCAGGCACTGGGTGATGATGAGAGAGGTTGTATCTCTGGACATGCTGGTTGTAATGGGTGAGGTCACCGCATGTGTGGGAGGTGGGACAAAGGAGGTAACAGGGGTATGCAGAGTGGGTCTAGGGGCTCCATTGTGAACTAAAACAATGATAACTAACCTGAACAACAGTATACAAGGCATATTGACATCTGAGAGAGACATACAGCGAGGCATACAGTAATCACAGGTGTTGAATTTGGAAAGCTAGCTAAAAACAGTAGGCGAGGCTAATCCGCTAGCACAACAAACAGCAGGTAAAATGGCGTTGACTAGGCAACGGGGCCGACAGGTAAGACAAACAAGCAGAAAGGAGTACCGTGATTAATGGACAGTCCAGCGTGCGTCAGCTATGTAGCCAAGAGATCAGTGTCCAGGGGGCAGCGGTGGATGGGCAGGGAGGCTGGGCTGGCGAGTGTTATCCAGGTTTTTAAAAACTAACAATGACTAAATAGCTTGTAGCTAGTTAGCTGGTTAGCGTCTGGAGGTTCTTGAGTGTGTCATAAAAATTAAAAATAAGAGTAAAAGTAATAGCGATTCCGTATCACATTGGGTGAGGCAGGTTTCCGGAAGGTATAAACAAATTAAAAATCAAAAAGAGATAGAAAGTAAATGGGGTCAGAGAGTGATTGGGACGCGGTGGTTCAGACGGTTAGCAGGCCTGTGCTAACAAGCTAGCAGTTCGTAGGCCCGAGCTAGACAAGGTAGCAGTTAGCGGACCGGAGCTTGACAAGCTAGCCGTTAGCAGGCCGAATTAGCAAGCAGGGAGATAGCGAGGGCTAGAGAGTTAACCTTTGGGGGACGTCGCGATGGGGTGAGTCTGTTTATTCCTCTTCATGCGGTGAGCTGGAGATACAGCGATTCAGAAAGCTCGCGGGCCTTGGCCAGCAGATGGATCTTTGGCGATGTCGCAGCGGAAAAGCCTGTTGAAACCCCCTCGGACGATTATGTCGGCGGACCAGTCGTGATGGATCGGCGGGGCTCCGTGTCGGCAGTAGAGGGTCCAGGCCAATTGGCAAAATAGGTATTGTTGGACCTCTTCGGCTAGTCGGGAGATGGGCTTAGCTCGAGGCTAGCTCCAGGCTAACTGGTGCTTGCTCTGGGACAGAGACGTTAGCCAGGAGTAGCCACTCGGATTGCAGCTAGCTAGTTGCGATGATCCGGTGTAAAGGTTCAGAGCTTGCGGTAGGAATTCGGAGATGTGGTAGAGAAAAAAGCAGTCTGATATGCTTTGGGTAGATGTCGCGCTGGTGTCCTAGTTAGCGTTGAAGACCGCTAGCAGTGGCTAGCTACTAGCTAGTAGCTAGTTAGCTGGCTAGCTTCTGATGAGGGTTCCGATTCTAAAGTATAGAAAAAGCAGATCCGTACCACATTGGGTGATGCGGGTTGCAGGAGAGTATATTCAGCCTGTAGTTGGAAAGTGAGATTAAAATATGTACGAAATATATACAGAAAAAAACGAGGAAAAACTATATTTACACTATACAGGACGGGACAAGACAAAACACACGTCCGACTGCTACGCCATCTTTGGTCCAAGGGAATATAGGGAAGGAACCAAAGGGAGAGACATATATAGGGCAGGTAATCAGGGAAGTGATGGAGTCCAGGTGCGTGTAACGATGGTGACAGGTGTGCCCCATAACGAGCAGCCTGGTGACCTAGAGGCCGGAGAGAAAGCATGTGACACTATTGGATGAAAAAAAGGCATTGTTTTGGTGCAGCTACAGCCGACTAGCACTAGCTGAACTACAGTAGCAAAAAGCAAGTTCTGTCTACCTACAAATTGATACTTGGAGTCAAGTATGGATATAATATTGTCCCAAAATTATATTTGCGATATGTAAGTGTATCGATTTGTTTCCCCATCAATAAAGGCAAGGTAGAGTGTGTGTGTGTGTGTCTGTTTGTGTGTGTGTGTGTTTGTGTGTGTGTGTTTGTGTTTGTCTGGGCCTGAGCGTTTGCCTGTGTTTGTGTGTGTGTGTGTGTGTGTGTGTGTGTGTGTGTGTTTGTGTGTGTTTGTGTTGTCTGGGCCTGAGCGTTTGCCTGT
>NC_088415.1:91842861-91872861 GCF_034236695.1 Oncorhynchus nerka
AGGAGAGACTCTGTGTGATCGGCCACAGAGTTAGAACCTCCTAATTACAGACCTCAGACCTCTCCTTCTCTCTCTCCCCCCACCTCCCCCAGACGCCAGGAGAGACTCTGTGTGATCGGCCACAGAGTTAGAACCTCCTAATTACAGACCTCAGACCTCTCCTTCTCTCTCTCCCCCACCTCCCCCAGACGCCAGGAGAGACTCTGTGTGATCGGCCACAGAGTTAGAACCTCCTAATTACAGACCTCAGACCTCTCCTTCTCTCTCTCCCCCACCTCCCCAGACGCCAGAGAGACTCTGTGTGATCGGCCACAGAGTTAGAACCTCCTAATTACAGACCTCAGACCTCTCCTTCTCTCTCCCCCCCCAGACGCCAGGAGAGACTCTGTGTGATCGGCCACAGAGTTAGAACCTCCTAATTACAGACCTCAGACCTCTCCTTCTTTCCCCCCCCCAGACGCCAGGAGAGACTCTGTGTGATCGGCCACAGAGTTAGAACCTCCTAATTACAGACCTCAGACCTCTCCTTCTCTCCCCCCCAGACGCCAGGAGAGACTCTGTGTGATCGGCCACAGAGTTAGAACCTCCTAATTACAGACCTCAGACCTCTCCTTCTCTCTCTCCCCCACCTCCCCAGACGCCAGGAGAGACTCTGTGTGATCGGCCACAGAGTTAGAACCTCCTAATTACAGACCTCAGACCTCTCCTTCTCTCTCTCTCCCCACCTCCCCCAGACGCCAGGAGAGACTCTGTGTGATCGGCCACAGAGTTAGAACCTCCTAATTACAGACCTCAGACCTCTCCTTCTCTCTCCCCCCACCTCCCCCAGACGCCAGGAGAGACTCTGTGTGATCGGCCACAGAGTTAGAACCTCCTAATTACAGACCTCAGACCTCTCCTTCTCTCTCTCCCCCACCTCCCCCAGACGCCAGGAGAGACTCTGTGTGATCGGCCACAGAGTTAGAACCTCCTAATTACAGACCTCAGACCTCTCCTTCTCTCTCCCCCCCCCAGACGCCAGGAGAGACTCTGTGTGATCGGCCACAGAGTTAGAACCTCCTAATTACAGACCTCAGACCTCTCCTTCTCTCTCTCTCCCCCACCTCCCCAGACGCCAGGAGAGACTCTGTGTGATCGGCCACAGAGTTAGAACCTCCTAATTACAGACCTCAGACCTCTCCTTCTCTCCCCCCCCCAGACGCCAGGAGAGACTCTGTGTGATCGGCCACAGAGTTAGAACCTCCTAATTACAGACCTCAGACCTCTCCTTCTCTCTTCCCCCACCTCCCCCAGACGCCAGGAGAGACTCTGTGTGATCGGCCACAGAGTTAGAACCTCCTAATTACAGACCTCAGACCTCTCCTTCTCTCTCTCAGACCTCTCCTTCTCTCTCTCCCCCCACCTCCCTATGGTTTGAAATGATAATGGTTTGAAATGGTAATGGATTCATTTGTGTTTTAATTGGAGAGGGGTAGATTTAATGGACTGATTTTAGATTGATAGCGGTAGTATAAGGTATAACTGTACTACTAAAAATAGTAGAAAACCAATACTAACAGACTATCATGGTAAAACATGAGGTGACGGAGACGGATGAACGACACAACGATTATGGTATGGCCCATTCTACATTGTAGAATAATAGTGAAGACATGAAGGTGGTAAACAAAACAAATATATTATATTATTCGACACCATTTGCCTTGATGACAGCTTGGAACACTCTTGGCATTCTCTCAACCAGCTAGTGTGTGTGTGTGTGTGTTTCTTCATGGCCCTTAACATCAGTTGTTAAACCCATACTGTTTTTATTATCTGTGAAAGTGGTGTTTGTGTGATAATGATAATATGAGAGAGAGAGAGAGAGAGAGGGGAGAGAGAGGGAGAGAGAGAGAGAGAGACAGAGACAGAGACAGAGACAGAGACAGAGAGGGGAGGGAGACAGAGAGGGGAGGGAGAGGGAGAGAGAGATAAGAGAAAGAGACAGAGACAGAGAGAGAGAGAGAGGGGAGAGAGAGGGAGAGGGAGAGAGAGAGAGAGAGAGAGAGACAGAGACAGTGACAGAGAGGGGAGGGAGACAGAGAGGGGAGGGAGAGGGGAGGGAGAGGGAGAGAGAGAGAGAGAGAGAGAGAGAGAGAGACAGAGACAGAGACAGAGACAGAGAGGGAGGGAGAGAGAGATAAGAGAAAGAGAGAGAGACAGAGACAGAGAGGGGAGGGAGAGGGGAGGGAGAGGGAGAGAGAGATAAGAGAAAGAGAGAGAGACAGAGAGAGAGAGAGAGCGAGAGAGAGAGAGGGGAGGGAGAGGGAGAGGGGAGGGAGAAGGAGAGAGAGAGAAAGGAGAGAGAGAGAGGGGAGAGAGAGAGAGGGAGAGAGAGAGAGAGGAGAGAGAGAGAGGAGAGAGAGGAGAGAGGGGGAGAGAGAGAGAGAGAGACAGAGGAGAGAGAGAGGAAAGAGAGGGGAGAGAGAGAGGAGAGAGAGAGGAGAGAGAGAGAGAGAGAGAGGAGAGAGAGAGAGAGGGAGAGAGAAGGAGAGAGAGAGAGAGAGAGAGAGAGAGAGAGAGAGAGAGAGAGAGAGAGAAAGAGAGAGAGAGGGAGAGAGGAGAGAGAGAGAGGAGAGAGGGGGAGAGAGAGAGGCTCCAGGCAGGGTTATCCAGAGTTCTTCCTGATCCTCTGTTCGAGCGCCCGTGTGTTTTTCTGCTCAATGGGTGCATGTGCCCAGAGTATCTGCTCAGTGTGTGTATCTAACACTTTATAGTCATGCCTATAGGCCTGCATAGGTCAGGGGGTGCGTCTACAGCCCCATTAGATGTAATCTTTAAATAATTGCAAAGCAGGTCTCTTAGCAGTTCCACAGTTTAGCCTTAACTTCACACTGGTGACAATTGTGATTTATAGACCTCGTGCAAAGTGCTCAATTTAAATGCAGTCCTTTTTACATTTTTACATATTAGTCATTTAGCAAACGCTCTTATCCATCTAAAGATAGCGAGGTGAGACAACCACATGTCATAGTACGTACATTTTATCCTCGACAAAGTAGTGATCAGCGCATGTAGGAAAAGACAAGTGCAAAGAAGTACTGGTGTGACCGCTTAAAAAAAAAAAAAAAAACTCTCGCTGTAGGCTTACCATATTCTATGCTTTGAATATCACATGATCTCTAACATACATCTGTTACGATGCCTCTTCCTTCAACATGATCGCTAACATACACCTGTTACGATGCCTCTTCCTTCAACATGATCGCTAACATACACCTGTTACGAGCTAACATATACCTGTTACGATGCCTCTTCCTTCAACATGATCTCTAACATATACCTGTTACGAGCTAACATATACCTGTTACGAGCTAACATATACCTGTTACGAGCTAACATATACCTGTTACGATGCCTCTTCCTTCAACATGATCGCTAACATACACCTGTTACGAGCTAACATATACCTGTTACGATGCCTCTTCCTTCAACATGATCTCTAACATATACCTGTTACGATGCCTCTTCCTTCAACATGATCTCTAACATATACCTGTTACGAGCTAACATATACCTGTTACGATGCCTCTTCCTTCAACATGATCTCTAACATATACCTGTTACGATGCCTCTTCCTTCAACATGATCTCTAACATATACCTGTTACGATGCCTCTTCCTTCAACATGATCTCTAACATACACCTGTTACGAGCTAACATATACCTGTTACGATGCCTCTTCCTTCAACATGATCTCTAACATATACCTGTTACGATGCCTCTTCCTTCAACATGATCTCTAACATATACCTGTTACGAGCTAACATATACCTGTTACGATGCTTCTTCCTTCAACATGATCTCTAACATATACCTGTTACGATGCTTCTTCCTTCAACATGATCGCTAACATACACCTGTTACGAGCTAACATATACCTGTTACGAGCTAACATATACCTGTTACGAGCTAACATATACCTGTTACGAGCTAACATATACCTGTTACGAGCTAACATATACCTGTTACGATGCCTCTTCCTTCAACATGATCGCTAACATATACCTGTTACGAGCTAACATATACCTGTTACGAGCTAACATATACCTGTTACGATGCTTCTTCCTTCAACATGATCGCTAACATATACCTGTTACGAGCTAACATATACCTGTTACGAGCTAACATATACCTGTTACGATGCTTCTTCCTTCAACATGATCGCTAACATATACCTGTTACGATGCTTCTTCCTTCAACATGATCGCTAACATACACCTGTTACGAGCTAACATATACCTGTTACGATGCCTCTTCCTTCAACATGATCGCTAACATACACCTGTTACGAGCTAACATACACCTGTTACGATGCCTCTTCCTTCAACATGATCGCTAACATACACCTGTTACGAGCTAACATATACCTGTTACGAGCTAACATATACCTGTTACGAGCTAACATATACCTGTTACGATGCTTCTTCCTTCAACATGATCGCTAACATACACCTGTTACGAGCTAACATATACCTGTTACGATGCCTCTTCCTTCAACATGATCGCTAACATACACCTGTTACGAGCTAACATACACCTGTTACGATGCCTCTTCCTTCAACATGATCGCTAACATACACCTGTTACGAGCTAACATATACCTGTTACGATGCCTCTTCCTTCAACATGATCGCTAACATATACCTGTTACGATGCTTCTTCCTTCAACATGATCGCTAACATATACCTGTTACGATGCCTCTTCCTTCAACATGATCGCTAACATACACCTGTTACGAGCTAACATATACCTGTTACGATGCCTCTTCCTTCAACATGATCGCTAACATACACCTGTTACGATGCTTCTTCCTTCAACATGATCGCTAACATATACCTGTTACGAGCTAACATATACCTGTTACGATGCTTCTTCCTTCAACATGATCGCTAACATATACCTGTTACGATGCTTCTTCCTTCAACATGATCGCTAACATATACCTGTTACGATGCTTCTTCCTTCAACATGATCGCTAACATATACCTGTTACGATGCCTCTTCCTTCAACATGATCGCTAACATATACCTGTTACGAGCTAACATATACCTGTTACGAGCTAACATATACCTGTTACGAGCTAACATATACCTGTTACGAGCTAACATATACCTGTTACGATGCCTCTTCCTTCAACATGATCGTAAACATACCTTTACATGGCTGTTGGCCACAGGAAAATCATGAAGAGAGACACTCGAGATGAGATTCATTAATTAACACATTACCCCAAACTCAGATCAAAGAACACCACACCATTACCATAGAAGATTATGCATGAATTCAGAATTAGCTGCATCTTCTAATGAATGACAACAACAAGATGAATAAAAAAATATGGGCCTGGGGCCTAATTGGCACCCTATTCCCTATGTGGTGCACTACTTTTGCCCAAGGTCCATAGGGTGGTAGTGCACTACGTAGGGAATAGTGTCCCATTTGGGACGTACACATGACTTCTGCATCCTGCTGTGGATTTTTGAAGATGAAACGAAAAGGTAGAATTAGATTTAACTCGTTTTAATTTCACCAGGCTGCAGGTTTTAGCTTTCGCCGTTGGTATTTGTCATCTCATCAGAGAAACTTTAATAGCAGATGTTTAATCCCTGAAAATTACCAAACTAACTTTGTCTCTTTGAAGCACCTTGCTGGGATATAGGACTATAGATGAATGTAATGTATGGATTAGATTATCCCTGGCTGTAGAGGCACCTGGCTGGGATATAGGAATATAGATGAATGTAATGTATGGATTAGGATTATCCCTGGCTGTAGAGGCACCTGGCTGGGATATAGGAATATAGATGAATGTAATGTATGGATTAGGATTATCCCTGGCTGTAGAGGCACCTGGCTGGGATATAGGACTATAGATGAATGTAATGTGTGGATTAGGATTATCCCTGGCTGTAGAGGCACCTGGCTGGGATATAGGACTATAGATGAATGTAATGTGTGGATTAGGATTATCCCTGGCTGTAGAGGCACCTGGCTGGGATATAGGACTATAGATGAATGTAATGTATGGATTAGGATTATCCCTGGCTGTAGAGGCACCTGGCTGGGATATAGGACTATAGATGAATGTAATGTGTGGATTAGGATTATCCCTGGCTGTAGAGGCACCTGGCTGGGATATAGGACTATAGATGAATGTAATGTGTGGATTAGGATTATCCCTGGCTGTAGAGGCACCTGGCTGGGATATAGGACTATAGATGAATGTAATGTATGGATTGGGATATCCCTGTCTGTAGAGGCACCTGGCTGGGATACAGGAATATAGATGAATGTAATGTATGGATTGGGATATCCCTGTCTGTAGAGGCACCTGGCTGGGATATAGGACTATAGATGAATGTAATGTATGGATTAGGATTATCCCTGTCTGTAGAGGCACCTGGCTGGGATACAGGAATATAGATGAATGTAATGTATGGATTGGGATATCCCTGTCTGTAGAGGCACCTGGCTGGGATATAGGAATATAGATGAATGTAATGTATGGATTGGGATATCCCTGTCTGTAGAGGCTTCATAAGAGTGTCTTAGTCACCATACCAGAATGTGGACACATGGAAAGGTCCACCAGCCAATTCTTGGGCTACAATACCTCTTTTGCCAATTGGCCTGAACCCTTTACTGCCGACACAAAGCCCCGCCGATCCATCACGACTGGTCCGCTGACGTAACCGTCCGAGGTGGTTTCCGTAGCAACGTCCCCGGAGGCCCTTCTGCCAGCCCCGGCCCGCTAGCTGTCTGAATCACAGTGTCTCCAGCTCGCCTAGCGTAGCAGCGACTACTGAATCGGCTCCCTGACTCACCTACTCACTGGACCATATGATCACCCGGCTACACATGCCACTCCCTAATGTCATTATGCCTTGTCTATTGCTGTTTTGGTTAGTGATTATTGTCTTATTTCACCGTAGAGCCCCCATCCCTGCCCAATATGCCTTAGATAGCCCTTTTGTTCCACCCCCACACATGCGGTGACCTCACCTGGCATAACTGGTGCCTCTAGAGACAAACTCTTTCTCATCGTCACTCAATGCCTAGGTTTAGCTCCACTCTACTCACACCCTACCATACCCTTGTCTGTACATTAGCCTTGAATCTGTTCCTCCGCACCCAGGAATCTGCTCCTTTTATTCTCTGTCCCCACTAGATGACCAGTAGTTCTTATAGCCTTTAGGCGTACCCTTATCCTACTCCTCCTCTGTTCCTCTGGTGATGTAGAGGTTAACCCAGGCCCTGTAGCCCTCAGCAACACTCCCACTCCCCAGGCACTCTCATTTGTTGACTTCTGTAACCGTAAAAGCCTTGGTTTCATGCATGTTAACATTAGAAGCCTCCTCCCTAAGTTTGTTTTATTCACTGCTTTAGCACATTCCGCCAACCCTGATGTCCTAGACGTGTCTAAATCCTGGCTTAGGAAGGCCACCCAAAATCCTGAACTTTCCATCTCTAACTACAACATTTTCCGACAAGATTGAACAAAGGGGGTGGAGTTGCAATCTACTGCAGGGATAGCCTGCAGAGTTCTGTCCTACTATCCTGGTGTGTTTGGACCCCAGGAAGAGTAGCTGCTGCTGTGGCAGGAACTAATGAGGATCCATAATAAACCCCAGGAAGAGTAACTGCTGCCTTGGCAGGAACTAATAGGGATCCATAATAAACCCCAGGAAGAGTAGCTGCTGCCTTGGCAGGAACTAATGGGGATCCATAATAAACCCCAGGAAGAGTAGCTGCTGCCTTGACAGGAACTAATGGGGATCCATAATATACCCCAGGAAGAGTAGCTGCTGCCTTGACAGGAACTAATGGGGATCCATAATAAACCCCAGGAAGAGTAGCTGCTTGCTTGACAGGAACTAATGGGGATCCATTATAAACCCCAGGAAGAATAGCTGCTGCCTTTGCAGGAACTAATGGGGATCCATAATAAACCCCAAAAAGAGTAGCTGATGCCTTTGCAGGAACTAATGGGGATCCATAATAAACCCCAGGAAGAGTAGCTGCTGCCTTTGCAGGAACTAATGGGGATCCATAATAAACCCCAGGAAGAGTAGCTGCTGTCTTGACAGGAACTAATGGGGATCCATTATAAACCCCAGGAAGAATAGCTGCTACCTTGGCAGGAACTAATGGGGATCCATAATAAACCCCAGGAAGAGTAGCTGCTGCCTTGGCAGGAACTAATGGGGATCCATAATAAACCCCAGGAAGGGTAGCTGCTGCCTTGGCAGGAACTAATGGGGATCCATCATAAACCCCAGGAAGGGTAGCTGCTGCCTTGGCAGGAACTAATGGGGATCCATAATAAACCCCAGGAAGAGTAGCTGCTGCCTTGGCAGGAACTAATGTGGATCCATAATAAACCCCAGGAAGAGTAGCTGCTGCCTTGGCAGGAACTAATGGGGATCCATAATAAACCCCAGGAAGAGTAGCTGCTGCCTTGGCAGGAACTAATGGGGATCCATAATAAACCCCAGGAAGAGTAGCTGCTGCCTTGGCAGGAAATAATGGGGATCCCTAATAAACCACAGGAAGAGTAGCTGCTGCCTTGTCAGGAACTAATGGGGATCCATAATAAACCCCAGGAAGAGTAGCTGCTGCCTTGGCAGGAAATAATGGGGATCCCTAATAAACCACAGGAAGAGTAGCTGCTGCCTTGTCAGGAACTAATGGGGATCCCTAATAAACCACAGGAAGAGTAGCTGAGTCCTTGGCAGGAAATAATGGGGATCCATAATAAACCATAATAATAAAATGGGGATCTTTAGGTTTCTCTCTCTACTATTTGTATTTCATATACCTTTGACTATTGGATGTTCTTATAGGCACTATAGTATTGCCAGCCTAATCTCAAGAGTTGATAGGCTTGAAGTCATAAACAGTGCTGTGCTTCAAGCATGGCTAAGAGCTGCTGGCAAAACGCAGTAAAGTGCTGTTTGAATGAATGCTTACAAGCCTGCTGCTAGCTACCACCGCTCAGTCAGACTGCTCTATCAAATATCAAATCATAGACTTAATTATAACATAACAATACACAGAAATACGAGCCTTAGGTCATTAATATGGTCAAATCCGGTCATTTTGAAAACAAAACGTTTATTCTTTCAGTGAAATACAGAACCGTTCCGTAATTTATCTAACGGGTGGAATCCATAAGTCTAAATATTGCTGGTACATTGCACATCCTTCAATGTTATGTCATAATTATGTAAAATTCTGGCCAATTAATTACAGTCTTTGTTAGGGAGAAACACAGTTCGCAACGAGCCAGGCGGCCAAAACTGCTGCATATACCCTGACTCTGCGTGCACTGAACGCAAGAGAAGTGACACAATTTCCCTTGTTAATATTTCCTGCTAACTTTCCTAATATACTTCTGTGTATTGATTTGAAGAAAAGCATTGATGGTTAGATACGTTGGTGCAACGAATGTTCTTTTTCCGCGATTGTGCTTTTGTTAAATCATCACCCGTTTGGCAGAGTTGATGTAGGCTGTGATTCCATGATAAATTAACAGGCACCGCATTGATTATGTGCAACGCAGGACAAGCTAGTAACATCATCAACCATGTGTAGTTAACCAGTGATTATGTGAAGATTGATTTGTTTTTATAAGATTAGTATAATGCTAGCTAGCACCTTTCCTTGGTTCATTGCTGCCACAAGGTCCTTTTGACACTGCACTTGCGTAACAGGTGGTCAGACTGCCCTAACAGGTGGACTGCCTGCCCTAACAGGTGGTCAGCCTGCCCTAACAGGTGGTCAGCCTGCCCTAACAGGCGGTCAGCCTGCCCTAACAGGCGGTCAGCCTGCCCTAACAGGTGGTCAGCCTGCCCTAACAGGTGGTCAGCCTGCCCTAACAGGCGGTCAGCCTGCCCTAACAGGCGGTCAGCCTGCCCTAACAGGCGGTCAGCCTGCCCTAACAGGTGGTCAGCCTGCCCTAACAGGTGGTCAGCCTGCCCTAACAGGTGGTCAGCCTGCCCTAACAGGCGGTCAGCCTGCCCTAACAGGCGGTCAGCCTGCCCTAACAGGTGGTCAGCCTGCCCTAACAGGTGGTCAGTCTGCCGGTCAGCCTGCCCTAACAGGTGGTCAGCCTGCCCTAACAGGTGGTCAGCCTGCCCTAACAGGTGGTCAGCCTGCCCTAACAGGCGGTCAGCCTGCCCTAACAGGTGGTCAGCCTGCCCTAACAGGCGGTCAGCCTGCCCTAACAGGTGGTCAGTCTGCCCTAACAGGCGGTCAGTCTGCCACACAGTTTCATCGTGGATTGCAATGTTCCCGGCGTCTAAAAAGGCAGATTACCGATGGTTATAAAAACTTGAAATCCTAATTAATCGGTCGACATCTAGTATAGATAGTTATTCTAACATGATGCAATCCAGACTACCAGTGTAGACTAGCAGGGGATATGTGGAGCAGGCAGGTGCGCTCTGTTTGGGGACATCAGATAGATAGAATAGACTATGAACCACTATTGGGGTGGCAGGTAGCCTAGTGGTTAGAGTGTTGGACTAGTAACCGGAAGGTTGCCAGTTCAAATCCCCGAGCTGACAAGGTACAAATCTGTCGTTCTGCCCCTGAACAGGCAGTTAACCCACTGTTCCTAGGCCGTCATTGAAAATAAGAATTGTTTCTTAACTGACTTGCCTAGTTAAATAAAATAAAAATAAAAAATAAAATATTCTAGTGCCAAAACTGTTTTTCATGTTCTAGTATCGAAAAAGTACCTGAGGTTTCGGTGTACCGTGCAACACTAGTGAGGACCATGTTGTGCTCAACAACCTCCTCTCCTCTCCTAGTAATGTCAGATAGACACCCTTGTTGGGGACCATACCACCACTACCTCTTTAAACCTATGTAAAATATGTTTTCTTTTCTGCATTTTTATAATGAGCATTTCTGTCATTGAATTTGGCGCTCTGCAACCTCACTGGATGTTGGCCAGATGGGATGCTAGAGAGGTTAAAGTACACAAAGGAAAATAAATAAACATAAATATATGGGTTGTATTTACAACGGTGTTTGTTCTTCACTGGTTGCCCTTTTCTTGTGGCAACAGGTCACATATCTTGCTGCTGTGATGAAACACTGTGGTATTTCACCCAGTAGATATGGGAGTTAATCCATTATGGTTCACTATGTAGGGAATAGGGTTCCATTATGGTTCACTATGTAGGGAATAGGGTTCCATTATGGTTCACTATGTAGGTAATAGGGTTCCATTATGGTTCACTATGTAGGGAATAGGGTGCCTTTATGGTTCACTATGTAGGGAATAGTGTGCCATTATGGTTCACTATGTAGGGAATAGAGTTCCATTATGGTTCACTTTGTAGGGAATAGGGTTCCATTATGGTTCACTATGTAGGGAATAGGGTGCCATTATGGTTCACTATGTAGGGAATAGTGTGCCATTATGGTTCACTATGTAGGGAATAGAGTTCCATTATGGTTCACTTTGTAGGGAATAGTGTTCCATTATGGTTCACTATGTAGGGAATAGGGTGCCATTATGGTTCACTATGTAGGGAATAGGGTGCCATTATGGTTCACTATGTAGGGAATAGGGTGCCATTATGGTTCACTATGTAGGGAATAGGGTTCCATTATGGTTCACTATGTAGGGAATAGGGTTCCATTATGGTTCACTATGTAGGGAATAGGGTTCCATTATGGTTCACTATGTAGGGAATAGGGTTCCATTATGGTTCACTATGTAGGGAATAGGGTGCCATTATGGTTCACTATGTAGGGAATAGAGTTCCATTATGGTTCACTGTGTAGGGAATAGGGTGCCATTATGGTTCACTATGTAGGGAATAGAGTTCCATTATGGTTCACAATGTAGGGAATAGGGTGCCATTATGGTTCACTATGTAGGGAATAGAGTTCCATTATGGTTCACTGTGTAGGGAATAGGGTGCCATTATGGTTCACTATGTAGGGAATAGAGTTCCATTATGGTTCACAATGTAGGGAATAGGGTGCCATTTGTGACGCTAGCACCCCTGTCTCTGCTTCTCCAGTTGTCATTCTGTGATTAAGGCCCTGACTGTCATTACTGACTGTCATTACTGACTGTCATTACCCTGTCAGAAGGAGGGTCAGCTACCAGGTCACGTTGCATTGTCTGCTTATTGGAGCTATTACCTACTACATGATCTACAATCTGCCAAAATAAAAAATAAACAGCTTCCTCTATAATCGCAGAGAGAGAGAGAGGGGGAATAGAGAGAGAGGGAATAGAGAGAGGATAGAGTAGGAACAACCAGTGAAGAACAAACACCATTGTAAAGACAACCCATATTCATATTTATGTTGAACTATTTGCACATCGTTACAACACTGTACATAGACATAATATGACATTTGAAATGTCTTTATTCTTTTGGAACTTCTGTGAGTGTAATGTTTACTGTTCATTTTTATTGGTTTATTTCACTTTGTTTATTTCACTTCGCAATGTTAGCATATGTTAGCATATGTTTCCCGTGCCAATAAAGCCCTTAAATTGAATTTTTTTATAGAGACGAGAGAGTGTAGAGAGAGAGAGAAGAGATAGAGAGAGAGTAGAGGAGAGATAGAGAGCGAGAGTGTAGAGAGAGAGAGAGAGAAGAGAAAGAGAGAGAGTGTAGAGATAGAAGAGACAGAGAGAGAGAGAGAGAGAGAGAGAGTAGAGAGAGAGGAGAGAATAGAGGTGGAGAGAGAGAGAGTAGGGAAGAGAGAGTGTAGACAGAGAGAGTAGAGAGAGAGAGAGGAGAGAAAGTAGAGAGCGAGAGAGAGGAGAGAGAAAGGAGAGAGTGGAGGTGGAGATAGAGAGAGAGAGAGGGGAAGAGAGTGGAGGTGGAGATAGAGAGAGAGAAGGAGAAGAAAGAGAGAAGAATGGAAGTGGAGATAGAGAGAGAGAGAGGGAAGAGAGAGAGAGAGAGAAAGGAGAAGAAAGAGAGAGAGAATGGAAGTGGAGATAGAGAGAGAGAGAAGGGAAGAGAGAGAGAAAATGGAGGAGATAGAGAATGAGAGAAGGAAGAGAGATAGAGAGAGAGAGAAGGAGAGAGAGAGAGAGAAATGGAAGAGATAGAGAGAGAGAAAGGAGAAGAAAGAGAGAGAGAATGGAAGTGGAGATAGAGAGAGAGAGAAGGGAAGAGAGATAGAGAGAGAGAAAGGAGAAGAAAGAGAGAGAGAATGGAAGTGGAGATAGAGAGAGAGAGAAGGGAAGAGAGAGAGAGAGAGAAAGGAGAAGAAAGAGAGAGAGAATGGAAGTGGAGATAGAGAGAGAGAGAGAGAGAGAGAGACAGAGACAGAGAGAGAGAGAGAGAGAGAGAGAGAGAGAGAGAGAGAGAGACAGAGAGAGAGAGAGAGAGAGAGAGAGAGAGAGAGAGAGAGAGAGGAGACAGAGAGAGAGAGAGAGAGAGAGGGAAGTGGAGATAGAGAGAGAGAGAAGGGGAAGAGAGAGAGAGAGAGAGAGAGAAAGGAGAAGAAAGAGAGAGAGAATGGAAGTGGAGATAGAGAGAGAGAGAAGGGAAGAGAGAGAGAGAGAGAGACAGAGAGAGAGAGAGGAGACAGAGAGAGAGAGAGGAGACAGAGAGAGAGAGAGAGAGAGACAGAGAGAGAGAGAGAGAGACAGAGAGAGAGAGAGAGACAGAGAGAGAGAGAGAGAGAGGAGACAGAGAGAGAGACACTCTGGACTGTGGTAAGACACCAGGGAAGCAGCAGGCACCTTATCTGATGCTAAATACTCCTGCACCTCTCAATACTGAGCAGCAGAAACACACACACACACACACACACACACACACACACACACACACACACACACACACACACGCACACGCACACGCACACAAACACACACAAACACACACACTATATGAACAACGGCAGCAAGGCTTTCTACTCTTACAGGAGGAGTTGACATTTACAGGAATGGAACTCTTCTGACTGGGTTTAGAGTCAATTTTTCTCTCATATCTGTTCCCCACTGTTTTTCAGACGAGGCCTTCGACTACAACCCTTTATCGTGGTTGGTGTGGTTGGTGTCTTGATGGATCCAAAATCGTGTGACATGAAGCATAATTTTTCCTCTCCTAGTATTTATGTACAGGGCATTCGGAAAGTATTCAGACCACTTGACTTTTTCCACATTTTGTTAAGTTCCAACCTTATTCTAAAATCGATTAAATCATTATTGTCCCTCCTTCATCAATCTAGACACAATACCCCTTAATGACATCACAATACCCCTTAATGACATCACAATAACCCTTAATGACATCACAATAACCCTTAATGACATCACAATACCCCATAATGACATCACAATACCCCTTAATGACACCACAATACCCCTTAATGACATCACATTACCCCTTAATGACATCACAATAACCCTTAATGACATCACAATACCCCTTAATGACATCACAATACCCCTTAATGACATCACAATACCCCTTAATGACATCACAATAACCCTTAATGACATCACAATACCCCTTAATGACATCACAATACCCCTTAATGACATCACAATACCCCTTAATGACATCACAATACCCCTTAATGACATCACAATACCCCTTAATGACATCACAATACCCCTTAATGACATCACAATAACCCTTAATGACATCACAATACCCCTTAATGACATCACAATACCCCATAATGACAAAACACAGCTTTTTAGGAATTTTTACAAATGTAAAAAAAAAAAAACGGAAATATCATTTGCATAAAGTATTCAGATCCTTTACTCAGTACTTTGTTGACACACCTATGATGACGCTACAAGCTTGGCACACCTGTATTTGGGAGTTTCTCCCATTCTTCTCTGCAGATCCTCTCAAGCTCTGTCAGGTTCGATGGGGATGGGTGTTGCTGCACAGCTATTTTCAGGTCTCCAGAGATGTTAGATCGGGTTCAAGTCTGGGCTCTGGCTGGGCCACTCAAGGACATTCAGAGATTTGTCCTGAAGCCACTCCTTGGCTATGTGCTTTGGGTCGTTATCCTGTTGGAAGGGGAACCTTCACCCCACTCTGAGGTCCTGAGCACTCTGGAGCAGGTTTTCATCAAGGATCTCTCTGTACTTTGCTCCGTTCATCTTTCCCTCGATCCTGACTAGTCTCCCAGTCCCTGCCTCTGAAAAACATCCCAACAGCATGATGCTGCCACCACCATGCTTCACCGTAGGGATAGTGCCAGGTTTCATCCAGGCGTGATGCTTGGCATTCAGGCCAAAGAGTTCAATCTTGGTTTCATCAGACCAGATAATCTTGTTTCTCATGGTCTGAGAGTCCTTTAGGTGCCTTTGGCAAACTCCAAGTGGGCTGTCATTTGTCTTTTACTGAGGAGTGGCTTCTGTTTGGCTCTACCATAAAGGCCTGATTGGTGGTGCTTCAGAGACGGTTGTCCTTCTGGAAGGTTCTCCCATCTCCACAGAGGAACTCTGGAGTTTTGTGAGAGTGAACATCGGGTTCTTGGTCACCTCCCTGACCAAGACCCTTCTCCCCAGATTGCTCAGTCACAGAGTCTTGGTGGTTCCAAACTACATTCATTTAAGAATGATGTCCACTATGTTCTTGGGGACCTTCAATGCTGCAAAACATTTTTAATACCCTTCCCCAGATCTGTGCCTCGACACAATCCTGTCTCCGAGCTCAATTGTACATGGATCCATGTTGAATATCCCTAGTGAATTGATGTTGATCATCTGTTGCCAGGTTGATTAACAGCAGTGTCAATGAGTTCATGTATTCATGATTTTGTGCCTCGGCGTCTACTGTGCTCAATTGTGTAGTATAGACTATTACGCAAACCCCAACGCTATTCTTATGAATTATTCTGACTATAATGACAAAAAAAAAAAAAATGACATACAGCCTTGTGGGCTTCTTCACAACATCATCTGGAAATGACAAATACATTTTGTTTTCCATGTTTAAATCTGAAAATGATCGTGCAATTATAATGAGGAACAAACAACATCTACTGCTTCAACCATGAATTTCCACAAGAAACCTGTTTTTTTTTGGGGGGTCTCTTTCTCATTATAAAAACAGCGACGGTAAGAGATTCAAATGTTGAGATTAATGCCTACCTCTATTTATGGCTTGATTACGTGTGTCTGGGTCAACCACATACAGAAACATCACCATGTAATCTATTTAGGCAGGCAACTCCACGTTATTCTGACATATTTCACAGCGTAATAATCGTTTGAATACTACTGCGTTGGGAAGGACGACACGTAATTATTCTTCGTGGTAATGGCCTACTTTTTTGACACTTTTTGCAGGCTTTTGTGTGTGTGTTTGTGTGTGTGTGTGTGTGTGTGTGTGGGGGGGTTGGTCTATATTAGGCCCTATACAATTGTATACCATTGAGGTCCTTGATTACAATGAAGTGCTTGAAAAAGTCCCTAAAAGCCCTTGAATTTGACTTGCCAATGCCTGTATGAACCCTGCTTAAAGGATATGTAGTCCTATAGGCTATACAGGTGGAGTTGGAGTGACAATGCCTGTATGAACCCTGCTTAAGGCATATGTAGTCCTATAGGCTATACAGGTGGAGTTGGAGTGACAATGCCTGTATGAACCCTGCTTAAGGCATATGTAGTCCTATAGGCTATACAGGTGGAGTTGGAGTGACAATGCCTGTATGAACCCTGCTTAAAGCATATGTAGTCCTATAGGCTATACAGGTGGAGTTGGAGTGACAATGCCTGTATGAACCCTGCTTAAGGCATATGTAGTCCTATAGGCTATACAGGTGGAGTTGGAGTGACAATGCCTGTATGAACCCTGCTTAAAGCATATGTAGTCCTATAGGCTATACAGGTGGAGTTGGAGTGACAATGCCTGTATGAACCCTGCTTAAGGCATATGTAGTCCTATAGGCTATACAGGTGGAGTTGGAGTGACAATGCCTGTATGAACCCTGCTTAAGGCATATGTAGTCCTATAGGCTATACAGGTGGAGTTGGAGTGACAATGCCTGTATGAACCCTGCTTAAAGGATATGTAGTCCTATAGGCTATGTATGAACCCTGCTTTTAAAGCATATGTAGTCCTATAGGCTATACAGGTGGAGTTGGAGTGACAATGCCTGTATGAACCCTGCTTAAAGCATATGTAGTCCTATAGGCTATACAGGTGGAGTTGGAGTGACAATGCCTATATGAACCCTGCTTAAAGCATATGTAGTCATATAGGCTATGTATGAACCCTGCTTAAAGCATATGTAGTCCTATAGGCTATGTATGAACCCTGCTTAAAGCATATGTAGTCCTATAGGCTATGTATGAACCCTGCTTAAAGCATATGTAGTCCTATAGGCTATGTATGAACCCTGCTTAAAGCATATGTAGTCCTATAGGCTATGTATGAACCCTGCTTAAAGCATATGTAGTCCTATAGGCTATGCAGGTGGAGTTGGAGTTACGGGACCGTTTGCATTCAAACTGCTTGATTTTCCAAATGTTGTTACTTTACAGTCTTATTATAAAATTGATTAAATAAAAAACAATTCCTCAGCAATCTACACAATAATGACATCACAATACCCCATAATGACATCACAATACATCATATAATGACATCACAATACCCCATAATGACATCACAATACCCCATAATGACATCACAATACATCATATAATGACATCACAATACCTCATAATGACATCACAATACCCCATAATGACATCACAATACATCATATAATGACATCACAATACCTCATAATGACAAAGCAATAACAAGTTTTTATAAAGTTTTGCACATTTATTAAAAAAACTAAAAACAGGATGACCTTATTTACATAAATAAGTATTCAGACCCTTTGCTATGAGACTCTAAATTGAGCTCAGGTGCATCCTGTTTCCATTGATCATTTGTGAGATGTTACTACAGGTCCACTTGTGGTAAATTCAATTGACTGGACATGATTTGGAAAGGCACACACCTGTCTATATAAGGTCCCACAGTTGACACTGCATGTCAGAGCAAAAACTAAGCCATGAGGTCGAAGGAATTGCAGGTCCCCAAGAAAACAGTGGCCTCCATCATTCTTAAATGGAAGAAGTTTGGAACCACCAAACCTTTTCCGAGAGCTGGCCGCCTGGCCAAACTAAGGGAGGTGACCAAGAACGCAATAGTCACTCTGACAGAGCTCTAGAATTCCTTTGTGGAGATGGGAGAACATTCCATAAGGACAACCATCTCTGCAGCACTCCACCAATCAGGCCTTTATAGTAGAGTGGCCAGACGGAAGACACTCCTCAGTAAAAGGCACATGACAGCCCGCTTGGAGTTTGCCAAAAGGTACCTAAAGACTGTCAGACAATGAGAAACAAGATTCTCTGGTCTGATGAAACCAAGATTGGCCTGAATGCCAAGCGTCACGTCTGGAGGAATCTGGCACCATCCATTATGGTGAAGCATGGTGGTGGCAGCATCATGCTGTGGGGATGTTTTGCAGTGGCAGGGACTGGGAGACTAGTCAGGATCGAAGGAAAGATGAACGGAGCAAAGTACAGAGAGATCCTTGAGGAAAACCTGCTCCAGAGCGCTCTGGACCTCAGACTGGGGCGAAGGTTCACCTTCCAACAGGACAAGGACCCTAAGCACACAGACAAGACAATGCAGGAGTGGCTTCGGGACAAGTCTCTGAATGCCAGTGCCCAGACTTGAACCCTATAATACATCCCTGTAGAGACCTGAGAATAGCTGTGCTGCGACGCTCCCCATCCAACCTGACAGAGCTTGAGAGGATCTGCAGAGAAGAATGGGAGAAACCCCCCAAATACAGGTGTGCCAAGCTTGTAGCGTCATACCCAAGAAGACTTGAGGCTGTAGTCGCTGCCAAAGGTGTTTCAACGAAGTGCTGAGTAAAGAGTCTGAACACTTGTGTTTTTTTAAATTAGCCAAAAATGTTTTAAAAATATATATTTTTGCCTAGTCATTATGGGGTATTGTGTGTAGATTGAAGAGGGGAAAAAAGCTATTTAATCCATTGTAGAATAAGGCTGTAACCTAATAAAATGATAATCATTAAAATAATATCATAAAAAAACTAAATGTGGAAAAAGTCAAGGGGTCTGATTACTCTCTTAACGTGCTGTATATTCCTCTAAATACACATCTGCAGAAAAATATTTTTTAAATGTTTTGTTTCAAAAACATTACATTCAGAGTAATTTGCCTATATTTCCTTTTTTTCTTCTATAGGCTATTTCAATGGATATGTAATATTTAATAAGATATGTTATATTTAATAAGATAAGTTATATTTAATAAGATAAGTTATATTTAATAAGACATGTTATATTTAATAACATCATGTGGGAACATCATGTTATATTAGCCTGAACATCATGTGGGAACATCATGTTATATTAGCCTGAACATCATGTGGGAACATCATGTTATATTAGCCTGAACATCATGTGGGAACATCATGTTATATTAGCCTGAACATCATGTGGGAACATCATGTTATATTAGCCTGAACATCATGTGGGAACATCATGTTATATTAGCCTGAACATCATGTGGGAACATCATGTTATATTAGCCTGAACATCATGTGGGAACATCATGTTATATTAGCCTGAACATCATGTGGGAACATCATGTTACATTGGCCTGAACATCATGTGGGAACATCATGTTACATTAGCCTGAACATCATGTTACATTAGCCTGAACATCGTGTTACATTAGCCTGAACATCGTGTGGGAACATCATGTTATATTAGCCTGAACATCATGTTACATTAGCCTGAACATCATGTTACATTAGCCTGAACATCATGTTACATTAGTGGGAACATCGTGTGGGAACATTGTGTGGGAACATCGTGTGGGAACATCGTGTGGGAACATTGTGTGGGAACATTGTGTGGGAACATTGTGTGGGAACATCGTGTGGGAACATCACGTGGGAACATCGTGTGGGAACATCGTGTGGGAACATCACGTGGGAACATCATGTGGGAACATCGTGTGGGGAACATCATGTGGGAACATCGTGTGGGAACATCATGTGGGAACATCGTGTGGGAACATCACGTGGGAACATCGTGTGGGAACATCATGTGGGAACATCGTGTGGGAACATCACGTGGGAACATCATGTGGGAACATCGTGTGGGAACATCATGTGGTCTTCCAGCAGCACCACTAGTAAAACCTTCTAAGCTTAATTAATGTTTCGCCCTAAATTGCTCCAATTCTGTCAATCCACTAATTCCTACAGGGATATTATCCTTTACCCGTTAATACGTTTTCAAACATTTTTCAATTTACTGGGGAATATGTGGAGATTTCCCCTTAACATGTTTAAAGGGGCAATCAGCAGGTGAAGCAATAACAAATCTTCCGCCCAGCCCCCTGTTTCACTATAAAGCAGGGGGATGTAACCACTCTCAAATTCAAAGACAGAGTGATGGATGCAAGGTCTGACCGTCTATGATATATACCCCCCCCCCCCAAAAAAAAATGTTTCCATATTTTTTATTCTACACAGTGTTTGTTTACATGTACTTTGTTTATAAACATTGGAGTAAAACAAGCTTCTATTTTGGGTTCTGAAAGAGTGTGACAGTTGAACTGAGCTCATGAGGCATTTATAAGTTATATACTTCAAGAATCAATGGGTCCATATCATTAATTTAAAGGGATGTAAGAACTGCTGATCGGCCCTTTAATAGAACTCCACCACGGCCTCTCCTTGGAGAAATCACTGCTCCCTCCGACACAGCTGACTCAAATGGTTTTAGAAACAAAGTTTTCTTCAACCAGGAATACAACCTTGTTTAATTTGTATGCTCTGGTTAACAAAATAAACACACAAAAAAACAGACTCCCTGGACGTCACAGCCTTACGTATCATACGCTTCCTTATGTATCACTTCCTTATGTATCACTTCCTTATGTATCGCTTCCTTATGTATCACTTCCTTATGTATCACTTCCTTATGTATCGCTTCCTTATGTATCACTTCCTTATGTATCGCTTCCTTATGTATCGCTTCCTTATGTATCGCTTATGTATCGCTTCCTTATGTATCACTTCCTTATGTATCACTTCCTTATGTATCACTTCCTTATGTATCGCTTCCTTATGTATCACTTCCTTATGTATCGCTTCCTTATGTATCGCTTCCTTATGTATCGCTTATGTATCGCTTCCTTATGTATCACTTCCTTATGTATCGCTTCCTTATGTATCGCTTCCTTATGTATCACTTCCTTATGTATCACTTCCTTATGTATCGCTTCCTTATGTATCGCTTCCTTATGTATCGCTTATGTATCGCTTCCTTATGTATCACTTCCTTATGTATCACTTCCTTATGTATCGCTTCCTTATGTATCACTTCCTTATGTATCACTTCCTTATGTATCACTTCCTTATGTATCGCTTCCTTAAGTATCGCTTATGTATCGCTTCCTTGTGTATGACTTCCTTATGTATCACTTCCTTATGTATCACTTCCTTATGTATCGCTTCGCTTCCTTGTGTATCACTTCCTTATGTATCGCTTCCTTATGTATCACTTCCTTATGCATCACTTCCTTATGTATCACTTCCTTACATATCGCTTCCTTATGTATCGCTTCCTTACATATCGCTTCCTTATGTATCGCTTCGCTTCCTTATGTATCACTTCCTTATGTATCACTTCCTTACGTATCACTTCCTTATGTATCGCTTCCTTAAGTATCACTTCCTTATGTATCACTTCCTTATGTATCACTTCCTTATGTATCACTTCCTTATGTATCACGTCCTTACGTATCACTTCCTTATGTATCACTTCCTTATGTATCACTTCCTTATGTATCGCTTCCTTATGTATCGCTTCCTTATGTATCGCTTAAGTATCACTTCCTTATGTATCGCTTCCTTATGTATCGCTTCCTTATGTATCACTTCCTTATGTATCACTTCCTTATGTATCACTTCCTTATGTATCACTTCCTTATGTATCATACGCTTCCTTACGTATCACTTCCTTATGTATCGCTTAAGTATCGCTTCCTTATGTATCGCTTAAGTATCACTTCCTTATGTATCACTTCCTTGTGTATCACTTCCTTATTTATCGCTTCCTTATGTATCACTTCCTTATGTATCACTTCCTTATGTATCACTTTCTTATGTATCACTTCCTTACGTATCACTTCCTTACATATTACTTCCTTATGTATCACTTCCTTATGTATCACTTCCTTACGTATCGCTTCCTTATGTATCGCTTCCTTATGTATCACTTCCTTATGTATCACTTCCTTATGTATCACTTCCTTATGTATCGCTTCCTTATGTATCACTTCCTTATGTATCACTTCCTTACGTATCACTTCCTTACGTATCACTTCCTTGTGTATCACTTCCTTATGTATCGCTTCCTTATGTATCACTTCCTTACGTATCATTTCCTTATGTATCGCTTCCTTATGTATCACTTCCTTATGTATCACTTCCTTATGTATCACTTCCTTATGTATCGCTTCCTTATGTATCACTTCCTTATGTATCACTTCCTTATGTATCGCTTACGAAGCCTCTGTATTCTCTGGTTAACAGAGGAGAGAGAGAGAAGGATGGTCTGGACATATGATTTAGTTCCAAACAGTTACAGATAATTAACAAGACATGGAAGAAGTCTGAAAGTGAATTATTATGTGAGTCAGAGAGAGATGGGAGACTGAGAGAGAGAGAGAGAGAGAGAGAGAGAGAGAGAGCGAGAGAGAGAGAGAGAGAGAGAGAGAGAGAGAGAGAGAGAGAGAGAGAGACAGAGAGAGAGAGAGAGAGACAGAGAGAGAGAGAGAGACAGAGAGACAGAGAGACAGAGACTTTTTTTTGGTCTTTCTTTATTGAAACATCCTCAATTCATTTAAAACTCACCCCCCCCACTACTAAAATAAAAAAAATACAAATATATCCTGTACAAATCACCATACACAAAAACCCTCTCCTACAACCGTATATCCAAAACATCTTCCCCAGCAATACAGACAGCCCCCCCAACACACCATATCTCCTCAAACATCTCCACACATTTGATCATTTTATAGAACTCAAACTCAACCCTAAGGCGCGCAGAGACCATCCCATTAAACAGTAGTAAAGGGTCTGTTATCCCCCCACCTTTGACCCTGTTCCTCCTTGTTAGCCAAATAGCTAACTTTGCCTGAGCAAACAGAAAATTCAACAAAACACATTTTTCTTTCTCCTTACTCGAATACCTGTATCCCATTATAAACATCCCAACAGCAAAAACCACCCCCAACCTGTCACACAGACATTCCAACAGAGACATTAATGGCATTAACCTGGTGCACACAGAAAACACATGAATTACAGTTTCTTTCATTTGACAGAAAGGACACCCCTGCCCAATTTCCGGATCAACCCGTGCCAACCAGCTGTTAGTGGCCAGGGCTCCATGAAGAACCCTCCACTGGAGGTCCCCTGACCTCTTTGGTACTGGGGGTTTGTAGAGCGCCCTCCATCTAAAACCCACCATACTCTCCGCCCCACATACCCCCTGCCACTGATGTGCCTTCACTCCTGTTAGGCTTCTAATGCTCCTAACCTTAACGCAGAGGTTGTAGAGGGCTTTACCTCCCACTCCCTCAAACTCCCCCAGGCTCGGAGTGTTAAAATCTAACAAGTCCTCCAGACCCCCTTGCCAGTCTCCAGTCTCTGCCGTCACCTGCAGTGGCGGGAACATTGGTGGCCCCTCTCCCTTTGGCCTCTCAAACACCCCCCTTACCGGCTCAGACAGTGCCTCCTGGACCTCCTCCAGGAATCTCTCCAGCAGCCTAAGAGACGTTATTCCTGTTTGTTGCGCCAAGACCTCCGGGGTTTTCCACCCCTCCTCTCCCAGCAGTCTCAGGTCACCCAGCCTTTGTAAACCCCCTGCCATCAGTTGCCTCTGCAGGGTGGCCGACTGAACCGATCTCAAAGGGATGGCTGGGTTGTGGAAGATAGGCTCCTCCCACACCCACTGCCCAGGCTCCACACCCCCTTCTCGTGTGGGCCTTAGCAGCTGCCAGGCCCTCAGCACCGCAGAGTAACACTCTGAGAGACCTGCTGTACTCAGCCTCTCCAGCTTCATGAGGAACAGCTGCCGGTCCAACCCTAATCCGCCAGCTCTCCTCAGCAGCGCGCATGCTGGTTCCCTCCAGCAAACATCAGTGTGGTACAGCAGTCTCTGCACCGCCTTTAGTCGGAAAGCAGCCATCCTGCTCTCCAGTTCCACCAGGCCCTGTCCTCCTTCGTGGACGGTCATGTACAAAACTGCTGCCTTCAGCCAGTGATATCCCGACCAGAAGAAGTCCACCAGCTTGCGTTGCAGGTCTGCAAGCAGACCGGCAGGGGGTTGAGGACAGCCAGTTTATGCCACAAGGAAGATGCCACCAGGTTGTTGATTATCAGCACCCTCCCTCTATATGACACTTGGGACAGGAGCCACCTCCACCTGGCCAGTCTTGACACCACTGCCTGTGACAGCCCCTCCCAGTTCTTGCTGACCCACCTCTCCGAGCCCAGGTACACCCCCAACACTTTAAGCCCTTCACAACCCCACTGCAAACCCCCTGGAAGCAGAGGAGGAGCCCTATCCCCCCATGCCCCACATAACAGAGCTTTGCTCTTCCCCCAGTTTACCTTAGCTGATGAAGCTCCCTCGTACACCTTCAGACTGGTCTCTAGTTCCTGCATGTCTTGCCCATCCCTGACCATCACAGAAACATCATCTGCATATGCTGAGACTGCTATTCCTGTCACCACATCCATGCCTGTCCAGCACACTCCCCGCAGTCTCAATGGCTAGTGTGTACAGCTGCCCAGATAGAGGGCATCCTTGTCTAATGCCCCGTCTCACCCAGACTGGCCTACTGAGCCCCCCTCCCACCTTAACCATACATGACGCCCCAGCATACAACAGCTTCACACAGGTCACAAAACTCTTCCCAAACCCAAACACAGACATCACATTAAACAGATACTCATGATCCACTCTATCAAAAGCCTTCTCTTGATCTAAAGAGACCAATCCAAAGTTCACATTAGAACCTCTCGACAAGTCCAACATGTCCCTAATCAAGAACAAGTTGTCCGTGATTGAGCGTCCCGGTACACAATATGTCTGGTCCTTGTGTATTATAGAGTCCAGATGGGACTTCAGTCTGTTAGAGAGGACCTTGGCAAAAATCTTGTAGTCCGCACAGAGTAATGCCACAGGCCTCCAGTTCTTAAGTTCACACAAGTCCCCTTTTTGGGCAGGAGAGTCAGAGCCGCCCGACGGCAGCTCATCGGCAACTCTCCTACCCCGACGCATTCACGCAACACGCAAAAGAAATCCTGTCCAATTGTTCCCCAGAATTTTTGTAAAATTCCACTGGAAGTCCATCGACCCCGGGTGCACGACCGGGGGACATCTGGGTTACTGCCTCTGCCAGTTCATGTGACAACAGAGGAATGTCCATTTCATCCCTCTGTGCCCGAGAGAGCTTAGGGAGTCGTGCGAACAAGACCTGAGCACACATAGGATCACACATTTCTGCCCTATACAATTCAGTATAAAACTCCACAGTCCGCTCCCGCATCTCCCCCACCACAGAGGTCACCCGCCCATCAGACAGCCGTAGACAATGCATACCCTTGGCTTCACTGCTCTGTCTTTCCAAACCAAAGAAGAAGGAGCTGGGAGCATCCATCTCCTTGAGCATGGAGAACCTGGCTCTTACAAGTGCTCCCTTTGCTTTAACCTGGAAAAAACTGCCCAGGTCCCTACGTAATTCGGCTAAGTTAGCCTGGAGGCCTACATTGCCTTGCCCCACCATCTCTACCTCCATCTCACTAATACACCGCTCTAGTTCCCCCAATACTCTCCTAGCCTCTGAGGATGAGAGAGCTGTGTACTGTTGACAGAAAAGCCGAATTTGCACTTTCCCCACATCCCACCATTGACTCAGAGACTCATACTCCTCTCTTCGCTGCCCCCATCTTTCCCAAAAAGTCTGGAAACCTGAGCAAAAGTGGCATCTTGTAAGAGCTTTACATTGAACTTCCAATAAGATGCCTGCCGGGGCCCTGGTGAAATAGACAGCCGAGCCATGGTTATGTGGTGATCCGAAAACCCCACTGGGAGAATGGTAGCACCCAGCAGCCTATTGCTCTGATTCCTGGACATGTAAAAACGATCAAGTCGAGCTGCACTCACCTAGCCCCAAAACCTTCACCCACGTATACTGTCTTGTGTTTGGATGTTTAGTTCTCCAAACATCCACTAGGTCAAACTGATTAAAGATATCCCTTAACACTCCCACTGACACTGAATGAGGCTCTTCCCCATTTCTGTCTTTTGTAAAATCCATTGTACAGTTCCAGTCACCTCCGATCACCAGCGTCTCCTCAGGCGCTACTTGTGAGAGTTCCTGTCTAAGACTCCCAAATAGAACCCCTCTTTCTCTCCCTGTGTTAGGCGCATACACATTTATAAAGACAAAACACATGTTGTTAATTTCTGCTTTAACAACAAGCAACCTACCCCTACACACCTCCTTTGAGGAGCACATTTTTACAGCCAGACCCGGTGCAAAAAGGACTGCCACCCCTGCACTAAGATTTGTCCCATGGCTCAACACACTTGCCCCTTTCCACCAGAGCCCCCAATCAACTTCATTCACCACATCACTATGCGTCTCCTGCAGAAACAACACCTGTACTTTTTTTGTTTTACATATTCACCCAACACACTCCTCTTTCCCGCATCTCTGGCGCCATTTATATTGAGCGAGCCTACCCGAAGAGTCTCCATAAGAAGTGGGAGAAAAGCCAGCAGAGAAATAGACCAATAGCAAAGCTCAAAAAGCCCCAGTGTCAGTAAGAAATTAAACATTTAAACAGTGTCTGAAGGTAAACCTTTACGCACTGTTGTGACCCACTTCCTCAACCTAAACCGTTTCCTGGGTGAGAGGACACCATGCCCCTCATTTCTCATAGCATGTTGTACTGATCTTACAAACTTTCTAGGATCAGGAAAAAAAGCCTCAAGATTAACTTTTTTCCCCTTAGTCTCATTCAGGAACCTTGTCAGTTCTCTCAACGTGTACTTAGACCCCTCTGGTTGACTGGCTGTCAGCTCCGGGCCAATTGAAGAGGAGTCTGAAAAAAATAACTCCTCATCCTCTTCCTCAGACTCACTTTCCTCCTCTTCTCTATCTCCCACCCTGACCACCTGCCCTTTCTCTCTGGTTAGGGCCTCACCCACAGCAACAGGCAACATTTCCATGGTGCCTTTGTCCACACCCTTTTTCCTTTTCCTCTTGACACCCTCCTCCTCCCCCCCTAATCTCTTACACTTCCCCACTATACTCTCCTCATCTACTAGAATAACCTGACTAGACGCAGTATCATCTGCACCACCCTCCATAGCATGACTAGGGCCAGCCTCAGCTACACCACCCTCCATAGCATGACTAGGGCCAGCCTCAGCTACACCACCCTCCATAGCATGACTAGGGCCAGCCTCAGCTACACCACCCTCCATAGCATGACTAGGGCCAGCCTCAGCTACACCACCCTCCATAGCATGACTAGGGCCAGCCTCAGCTACACCACCCTCCATAGCATGACTAGGCCCAGCATCATCTGCACCACCCTCCATAGCATGACTAGGGCCAGCCTCAGCTACACCACCCTCCATAGCATGACTAGGGCCAGCGTCAGCTACACCACCCTCCATAGCATGACTCGGCCCAGCATCATCTGCACCACCCTCCATAGCATGACTAGGCCCAGCATCATCTGCACCACCCTCCATAGCATGTCTAGGCCCAGCCTCAGCTACCCCACCATCTCTAGCCTGACTAGACCCAGCCTCTGGAGAGCTTTGCGTGCTTCTCCACCATCTCTAGCCTGACTAGACCCAGCCTCCACTACCCTACCATCTCTAGCCTGACTAGACCCAGCCTCTGCTTCTCCACCATCTCTAGCCTGACTAGACCCAGCCATCTCTAGCCTGACTAGGCCCAGCCTCATCTACACCACCATCTCTAGACTGACTAGGCCCAGCCTCTGCTGTCTGCATCTCCTTACCCCCTGCATTTTGACCTCGATTTCCCCCACTTGCGCTTGTACCCTCACCTTGTCTATGGCCTTTATGTGGGCACGCAAAGCTCTTGTGTCCCAAATCCCCACATTCAAAACACCGTAGACTATCTGTGCTGGCAAACCCTGCGTAGAGCCCCTCCCTATGCCTCACTTTGAAATGCACATTTAGCTGTTGCTCATTATTATTCAGAAACACTTGCCTCCTGAACGAAACAACGTGCTTAATGGCATCTGCCTGAAAACCTGCTGACAGTACACGGAAACCGCTAGCAAACTTACCAAAACGACTCAGCTCTTTCCTAATTTGATCATCCGTAATAAACGGAGGCAAATTTGCCACTACAACTCTTGTTGAAGGGGTAGAGAGAGGTGAAATTGACACCAACACATCCCTTACAAATATTCCGCTAGCAATTAGCCTACCGACCAAATTAGCCCTTTTCATGAACACAACCACAGCTTTGTTCATTCTAGAAGCAGAATGTATAAACTCAGCTCCTACCTGTTCACCGACCGCGAGCAGAACCTCCTCCACCTTAACTCCGTTCTCAGGAACACACCTGAATCCATGCTGTATCGACAGCGTCTCCTCCACGCTACGCTGAGAAGCCATCGCGCACACCACACCTTCCAACCCCCAGGAAAGTTACTCTGTCCTCTTCCACCCTAACTTTGAAAAAAAACTTTGGATACCGCTAAAAACAAATATTGCATTAACCCTCCACCATAGAAAATAACATGTAAAGAAAAGAATCAAGAAAGTTAGTTAGGATAGAGCTCTCCACACCAAACACCCAAACTCCAAAAACTCCCAGCATGCACCGAGAGAGAGAGAGAGAGAGAGAGAGAGAGAGAGAGAGAGAGAGAGAGAGATGGGAGACGGAGAGAGAGAGAGAGAGAGAGAGAGAGAGAGAGAGAGAGAGAAGAAGAGGGGGCTAGAAGCCACCCACTGACCTCATTTTTATGTGGTTATTTCTTTATAATAAATAGAGAAAGTGGCAGCTACGGCATAAGACGGTTGTAACCACTGTTACAACTTTCTAGATTTTTCCCTGTGAATTAAACACTATCAACGTGTCCCTTTACTGTGGTGACTGTGATCAAATCAACGCAATAGTAGCCACTTTCAATGCAACATTAACGAAAAACAAAATGAAACTACTTTGTTTTTGACACAGACTCAAAAGAAGTGCACTATGGGTCATAACCCATACCCACATCCATACCCACATCCATACCCACATCCATACCCACGCAGGCAGCCTTTTGGGTACCCTAAGACCCCCTCCCCACCTTGCAAGCAAAGCATTTTAGTTGCCCTCCTCCTGACAGCGGAGAGAAAAATGGATGTTTTAAAGTTAATTTATTGTAATTCTACACATTTTGCCATGTGGCTTAGAGAAAATGTTGCCGTTTTATTGCAGGTTTGCTGCAATTCTATGTCAGCAGTTTTGAATATGATATCTGAGTGAGAGTGACTAACAAAATCAATGGACGCCCACCAGCCGGTAATTCGACCATGAATCCTACAGTTTAGATAGCTGGCTAGACTAACTTACCAATCTAAAATGTTTTAGCTGACTGGGCTAATTGAGTGACTGTCAGTGACTTACATAACTGCTGATGCACAACCACATTTTGAAATTACACCTTGTTGTATTCTAAGTTTCAACAGTAAGTTGAGACCCCGGCTGTGTTCTGCCTACAAAAAGGGGGTTCCTCCCCAGTTCCCTCCTCTCTCTCCTCCTTTCCCCCTATTCTCTCCTCTCCTCTCCTCTCCTCTCCTCTCCTCTCCTCTCCTCTCCTCTCC